>NC_056729.1:722602705-722677705 GCF_019279795.1 Protopterus annectens
TATACTAACAAGGAAGCCACTTACTAACCCTGAAATCATTTTAGTTAGTAACCTCTGAGTCTTCTCCTGTTGCATGAAATGCCAAGTGAAGTACATCCCAAAGGGGGCATTATATCCTATAGCTGGTATAATCAGTGCTGAATATAAGAGAATGACAACACCTTTAGATCTAGATTATATACCCTTGGCTACTAGTTAGACTAAGTTAAAGGATTTTCTAACTACAATTGCTACATGATAATTGAAGAAGAGAGAACTATCAACTTAAGTTCCCAGGTCCTTGATTACATTTTCCTTTTGTAGTGAATTATTGTCTGTACTATATGTTGAGTGTAGAGGATGTTTGCCAAACAAATTTTACTACCCTTTATCATATTTAATTTGAGCCCATTTCTGGTACTCCAGGTATTAACTAGGGTAAGCTCTTTGGGTTTCTGAGATGGGTGTCTTGAAAATGACACTTAGTTAACCAGAAGCCCTCGTTCTTTGTCTGGAGACCAGAGAAGTAAATGTCGAAAATGAGGGGACTCAATCTGCTTGCTCTCCATATTATCACAAAATGATCAGTATTTAAACCAGTTAGCTATCTTGCCAGGCCTACATGGGGAATAGGATCAAGTGCTTCATCTAGATCAAGATATGCCGTGTAATTGCATGACCACTATCAAAAGTCTGGATGTCCCTGTCAAATAAGTCAATATTTCCCTTTGATAAACCAAACTGTTGATAGTCTAGCTCAACAAGATGTTTGATTTCATAATTCATGAGATCAGCTATATGTTCCATAGTTTTGTAGAGCATGCTAATAAGGTTGCTGGGTTTATAATTACCTGGGTTCTTAGCAGGGGCAGCCTTGTAGAGGGTCCCTGCCACTGCAGTGTGGTGAGAAAGAAGTAAAACACTAATATCCACAGTATCAAAATTAAACTAAACAATACAGTGAAAGTTGTTGACACCACCCACATTTCTGATTTAGAGATCTCATCGTTTTTTTTTTGTTTTTGTTTTTTGTTTTGTTTTTTTTTAATTTTTAATGATCTGGTTTTGTTTACATATACTTAATGTCATAGTAAAAAGCATATTGAGTTCACTTAATGCTTGGCTTGATTTTTTTCAAATTTGGTTAAATAATCTATAATTTTCTGTCAAGTAATAGCCATATATTTCTGTCATGTATTGTCAAAGTGGCCATTACTAAGTTTAAAAAAGTGCACCCAACAGAGGAAAAATGCAATCAGAAAAAAAATGTCATTTGCCCCCATCACAACTTTAACAGACACATCAAGCTACATGGGATAGAATAATGTTATTTGGTGCATAATAATATTGTTCACTGAACTGCCAGGTGACTCACAGATAGGATTCATATAATCAAAACAGGGAAAGCAACCTCTACAAAGAGACAAGTCACCAGTGCAGCCCCCCCCCCGGCTTATTTGCTAGGACCTTTCCTGTTTGGCATCTACTTTTCTAAAGTAAAAGACAATACCAAAGGCTCTGACTGACTATGTTCGCAGATGACTGCACGCTAGGAGCATTCAACGAATCCCCAAATAACTTAGCCATCCTGAAGTAAAGTTTTGTCCCAAATAAATAACTGGTGCCAAAATCATGGACTGAAACTAAATGCTAAAAAATTTAATATTGTATCCTTTGGCAAGTCATCTACCCCAGCAACTACCAGACTGACAATACGCCACTATGAGTTAACCCATGTAGTATGCGAATTGGGAACCTATGTATACAGTGACCTAACTTTTGACTAACATGTATCCATTGTTGTAAGAAAGTCCTTCTAAACTGCACAAGTTTATCAACAAAGGGATTGTGTCCTGATCTAGGGGTGTCTTTTTGCCCCTTTACTCAGCCCTCATTACGCCGGTCATCGAATATATTTCTCCCTTTTACATGTGTCTGTTCAGACATATGCAACAACTGGTATTTCTACAGAGATACCTTACTTAAAGTATACAAGGACTAAACATCATGTCCTACATGGACCGACTCAAGGCAGTGTCACTATACTTGATATCTTACATACTGAATAAAGGTGACCTGTGTCTGGCATACAAGGCGTCCTCTGACTCATTACAGATGGATTTACTGCAATTCAGGGAGTCAAATGGCATCAGAAGTACTCAGTTTATGGATCTAAACCTCTCTTGCAACATTAACAGAACAGTTTGGAGGAACAGGTATATCTCGCAGAGGATACCATTGCTCTGAAACAGATTCCCCATCCACATAAAACCCTGTCCATATTCAAGCACAAGTTAGACCTATTAATAGGAAATACCCCAGGACTGTCTCCTGTACTACTAATGAATAGAGGCGGCTCCAAAATGTTTTAAAAATGACCTCCTGTTCACTACAAACTATAAATAATGTTATCCTACTTATGGGGCATCAAACAAAATGTTTAGTAGTAATGGGTAGAACCCTAATTTGTATGTAGGTCTAGTAGCTGACATATTCTGTACGTACTGACATCCGTGTTATTTACTCACCAGTATAATTGTGCATTTTCGTTTTAGTTTATATATATATATATATATATATATATATATATATATATATATATAGTTATATATTTTTGTAATTAGCTTCATTGTGATTTTTTCTTTCCTTTCAAGTAATAAGATTTAGGAATGAATAGATTAGGTATAATACTTGTTTACTTTTAATTTTTAAGGAGATATAAACATACTTATGAAATGTTTAGTATATATAATTATATATATAACTAAGTATTAATAACCCTTTGTAGCATGTCTATAATACGGAATACTTATAGTTTTTACATTATTTTGTTTTCAGGGATAGGTGAAAATATAAACAAAAATGAAACAAAATGAATATATGCGTAACATAATGTCGTAACATTTGGATGTTTTCAGAGTGATGAGAAGCTACGCTTTTCTTCACTTGTAACCTGAGATATGTTGGTTAATTGTTTGATGCCCCGTAAGTAGGATAAAATTATTTATAGTTTGTAGTGAACAGGAGGTCATTTTTAAAACATGTAAAACGTTTTAATATACGTATACTTACACATATAAGTTTTAAATATACGTACAATTCTTTATATACTTGGTAGTAAACAGTTGTACTATTGTTTGGTGCACTTCCAGTATGAGTTATGTGGTTTTATGAAAATGACAACATGTTTGTAACAAATAGGAAATACTACAATGTATCTTTAAATTTTTAAACAACGCAGTGGTTCTGCACACATTCAACCAATAATAGTAATGAAGGTGTTTAGAGTTAAAAAGAGTGCCTAGTTGTAATAATTTGTATTTCTTTTTATTAAGATTTGTATCTGATGAAGTTGAGTAAGGTGTACTCGACAAAAAGTGGATTTTGAAAAGAACGCTTAATAAATCAACAACTTTTACATTCGTTCACGGTTATTTACTGTGTCTGGGAGCTTCAAGCAAGTTTTTTTTTGGAGTTCAAGCTGTTTTTTAGGCTTAAAATTACCCACAAGGGCAGCTAGTCTAGTACTTACCTATGAACCTATGGACGTGTGTGTCCATGTTAACAGGGTATGATACAAGCTTTGACATTCTTCCACATATTATGCACAAGGTGCTACATTATAAAGGTACGGACATTGTGCCAAGTACTTGCTGTTTTCTGTCACACTGCAGAGATCTAGTCTATCCTTTCTAATCTATTTCTGTGACTTGAGTCTTCAGTGAGTTAGAAGAAATGACGGCTGTGTTGCAGCTAGCCTTTGTGACACTGGTAAAAAATTAAAATGCACACTGATAGGACCAAAACATCTTGAAAGTGACTGGCTGAAAGAACCAGTAGCAGCTGGAGGGAATTAAGATTAAAACAGCAAGCAACACATCCTAGGGTTCTTAACTGGACACAGGAAATTAACTTTCTTGGGTGGCGTAAGCCAGGTAACCTTGTTGGCTAGGCTTATTTAGGCCCTTGGGCTGATAGCCTAGTACCTAGCTATGAACCTATGAAGGGTCATGTTCCTATTGCATCTGGCATATGTCCCATTGAGGTTTTACATTTTATTATAATTAGTTGCTAACAGGTAAATTCACTAGCCATAAGGGAAGCCTTTCAGTGACAATTAAACACTTTCTAGATATATGACCAGTCAAATACAATATGGAAATGAAGATGGAGGAATCAAACACAGAACAGCAGGAAGCTTGTTTGCAGTTCATAGACTTAATCCTTGTCACCAGATTGCCAGACAGGTAAAGGAGTAAAATAAAATTTACAAAGACAACACGGACTGGTGCAGTAAAAACAGATGGACAGGTCACTAAAATGCGGTTCGTAGAGTGGGCAGACACAAATCAGAGACCGTCCTCAGAATGAGATCTGCACAGTTAGCACGTGAATATGTATGTCATACAAAATGGTTAAAATATAAAAAGCAACCTCATCAAACAATAGAAAAATGTTGTTTTAACAAGTAAAAGCTCTTTTGAAACATTGCATGCTAATGCAAGGAATATTTTCCACAGTGTCCTTCAGTCCAGGATAAAACATGCCCTTTTATCCTAATTATTCATTCTCTGTTAATTCGCAACAAATCTAGGCACCTTGATCTTCAGTGTAAAAAATGGCAGGTGCATTCATTAGAAGATTAGTGTATAATTATCCCTTCCTGAACTTCATCTTCACGCTTCTTATCCAAGACTCTGGTAGTTACCTATAGTCTAGTGTTATGTGGTAGGCAAGCCTTGATCCACTGCATTCCCAGAATATTAAATTACCAACCCCAACATCAGTTAAATTTGGAGAAATGCATTCATTATCAGATGCTGCAGTCCCCGTTGAAGTTTCGCCTTAGTCTCCTGTCAGCTAGCCAGTCCTTTTAATAAAACTGAGAAATTGTGTGACACCCTTTGCTGTAATATGTTTAAACTCACACTTTTTAAGACATTAGAGTTACTGAACTGCCATAGTCTCAGAGGCAAAGCAAAAGCACAGCCAAGTAACAAGTCCCAAAGGGAAGAAGTCTTCAGAGCCGGGTACCACAAAGTACTTTATTAAAATATAAAAACATTAAGTGCTTTCATCCATAAGGTAGCAGGACTTCATCGGAACAGTGAAAAACACGATGGTAACCATTTTTATACATGTGGGTGGCTGCCTTCCTTCCAATTAAGAACTTAATTACATTAAATTGAAAGAATCAAGGTATAAAATGGTTAGCATTTGGTTTTCACTGTTCTGATGAAATCCTGCTACCTTGTAGACAAAAGCACTTAATGTTTTTATATTTTAATAAAGTCCTTTGTGGTACCCTGTTCTGAAGACTTCTTCCCTGTGGAACTTGATACTGTCAGAGGTAGATGGCAGCTGGGATGTAATAAAGAAAATAAAAAAGAATCACTGTGCCTTTATATATATGCATATGCTGCTTCGCTAGAGACGGCTTGCACATGTCACCCTTAGGCTTTCGAATACTGGCCAAGGCTCTTGCCACCCCATAGTGCCTTTTTTAGGCAAGGCTCAAAAGACAAACCCACGACCATAAATAACACAAGAAACAAAAAACTGAGAGTAATGCTACTCAATGCCAGAAGTCTAAACCTCAAAATGCATGCACTCGAGGCACTCCTCAGTATGGAGAAAATCGATAAATGTGCAGTAACCGAAACCTGGTTTAAGGATCCAGAGAGTACCCCAGCACTACCAAGCTACAACTCATACCACACATTTCGGCCACAGAACCCAGACTGAAATACAAAAGGTGGGGGCGTATCCATATTCATCAAGGATACCCACACCTCCAGATTAGTGACACAGCACGATGGTTCAGAGATCATCCACGTGCAACTAACAATGGGCAAAACTGCAATTCAAATTGTAGCTTGCTACAGATCACCCACCATGTCCCAGGACCCCCATTCTGCATTTCTGGAAACACAAAGGTCCTACCAAACACCCTAATATTGGGTGATTTCAATTACCCAAACATTAATTGAGAGAACTACTCAAGTACTAACTCCCTTGGCCAACATTTCCTAGAATTTATAAACTCAAACACCCTGGATCAACTGGTCAACACTCCCACCAGAAGTAACAACATATTGGACCTGGTCCTCACCAACATGGGTGACCAGTGCTCCACACCGGAGGTCAAACCCTCACTGGTTAGATCTGACCATAAACAAATCACTTTGGATATCCACATTCCGCCCCCAGCCCCGGACAAGGAAACCACCGTGAAAAACTTTTCAAAAGCAAACTTCACATTACTTAAGACCAGGGTGGAAAGTTTCAAAGCCCCCATGCTAAAGGATAACATTGTCCAAGCTGCAAAATCCTTTACTAATGCATTCTACAGGCACCTACAAGAATGCATGGATTGTGCTATCCCAAGCAAAAACAAGACTCACTCCTCCAAGAAAAGGAAACTAGTCTGGTGGACTCCTGCCATAAACAAGCTATACAAAAGAAGGAGGAAACTAGTACAAAAAAGAGTAAAATCCCAAGAAAGGAAGACATCCCTGATCAGTATCAGCAAGAAACTACGATCCGTCATAAAATCATCCAAGGCGTGTTTCGAAAGAAAAATTGCCAAGGACTCCAAATATAACCACAAGGCATTCTTTAGCTATGTCAAGAATCTAAGTGGCAATGCTCAGATCTGCTTGGAGTTAATGCAGAATGGTACAAAATACACTGAACCAACCAATATTGCCAACATCCTGGCAGACAGGTTCAGCGCAAACGTCACCCCCAAAAGGGCCCATAACCATACTAGAAGAATGTAGAGCTCCTGAAATCACAGACACTCAGGTTAAAACAACCCTCTCCAAAGCCAAAAACACAGCATCAATGGGACCAGATGGTGTCCCAGGCTGCGTCCTACATGAGCTCAAAGATGAACTAACCCCTCACCTAAACACACTGTTCAAACTCAGCCTCTCCACAGGTTACATACCCATAGAGTGGCACACAGCAACAGTTATTCTGCTCCACAAAGGTGGAGCCACAACAGACCCCGGGAACTATCACCCTATAAGCCTGACTAGCTTGGTCTGCAAGGCTATGGAGCGCATCATCATGGAACTCATTAACAGAGACATTGTGAACCTCCAAACACTAGACCCTACCCAGTTCGGCTTTGTTAAGAGCAGATCATGCCTCCTAAACCTGGTGGACTTCTTTGAGATAGTTACTAAGGCTATAGATGAGGGAAAGGTGGTACACACAGCCTGTATGGACCTCGCAAAGGCCTTTGACACCATTCCCCATTCTGGTATAATAGACAAGCTCACCAGCCTGAACATAAACTCCTATGTCACAAGATGGGTTGCCAACTGGCTCACAGACAGAACCCACATGGAAAGAGTTGCGGAAGCTAGGTCTGACTCTAAACCGTTTACAAGTGGTGTTCCCCAGGGCTCAGTCCTAGGACCCCTCCTGTTCGGCATATACTTCTCAGAGGTACAGGCAAGCATGGGAGGACTATGGCTGACCAAGTTCGCAGATGACTGCAAACTAGGGGCTATAATTGACTCTCCGGCTGACACAGACATCCTCCAAAAGGGCCTCACTGAGACGGATACCTGGTGTCAAAATCATGGCCTCAAGCTAAATGCCAAAATGTGCATAGTCATCCCCTTTAGAAAAAACAAAATACCCACAAACTACCACATAGGTGGTAGTCCCCTAAATACAGAAGACGTAATAAGGGATCTGGGGACCCAAGTAGATAGTAAACTCTCCTTTAATAATCACATTGCCAAAGTGGTTAGAAAATCCTTCTACGTGGCCCACCTTATCACAAAAGGGTTCGCATTTAGATCAAAAGAGGTCATTGTGCCCCTCTACTCATCACTCATCAGACCCATCATAGAGTACAATGCCCCATTTGGGATGTATCTTACAAGACACATGCAACAGCTGGAAAGACCACAGACGTACCTCACCAAGAGGATCACTGGCCTCAAACATATGCCCTATGCAGCTCGACTGAAGAAACTCCAGCTGTACTTGGTTGCATACTGCCTACTCAGAGGTGATCTCTGCCTGACATACAAGGCCATGTCCAACCCAGAACTGATGGACATGCTCCACCTAAAGAAAAGCTTATCCCCTCGAGCTACATGCTCTAGGGATCTAAACCACACCACAACAATAAATAGGACGTGCTGGAGGGAAAGATTCCTGTCACAGAGACTTACCATGCTTTGGAACAAGATTCCAATCTACATTAGGCAGAGCTCCTCGCTAACCCTCTTCAAGAGAAACCTTGACGAGTGGATGGGAAACAGAAAGTTTACCCCGGGGATCACTTCAGTGGCTCTGCTGGACAGAGGCACAGGAAACTAATCTAAGGGGGTGTCAAAAGCCAACACATTCTGGCTAGGCTTATAAATGCCTTCAGGCAGATAGCCTAGTACCTACCTATGAACCTATGAACCTATACATATTGTCAACATTTATTAGTCTTAGGGTCAGTTTTAGAGTCTTTATGAATTGCAGTGTGATTTTAATACAACTTGAAGTATCTGCTATATGACTGGCCAACCACAGAATATGTAAACTGTTCTGATGTTGTAAATTGTTGTTGTTGAAAACCATGAAAAGTTGTTTCATCTTCACAGTCCAAAAGTGTGTTATCCTTACAAATTTATGAAGTGTCAAGATATAGAAGCTCATAGGTGATTATTAGGCTAATTACATCAGGGGGCCTTTTTAAGCCTAGCCCTGCTTCTTAAAGGTGAGAACCAAACTATGCACTTTGTGTCTGTAAAGTAAATACCTTAACCATTCTGCTAACCTCAACCTTAAATAAGTACAGGTCAGAAACATACCTTCTACCTTGCATATCTGAGGTAAAGATCTTAACCATTATGAAAGTCCCTCCCCTCTCATAGGCAAATATTACACTAACTGCATTGATGTGCCATTTTTTAAGCCTAGCCAGTAACCTGAGGTTAGCATCAAACCATGTAACTTGTGTCTGTAAGATAAAGACTTTAATCATTATGCCAAACATACTACATAACATGTTCTACATGCATATGCAAATAAACTTTTAGCAAACCCTTGTAAAGCAGAAATATTTGTGTGAAAACATTTGCAAAATTCAATTATCAGTGCATCATGGGGGGACACAATGATACAGCTGCTGTGAATGATACATGGACAGCATTCCAATCAATGAACAAAATTATAAATAGCATGAACTCTTTTTAGAAAAATAGATGAGTAAATTGTCTCTGTGAGTCTCTCAAATGGTCCAGTGATCAAATGGAATGAACCTGAAGTCTATTTCTCTGTGACATGAATTGCAATTGTCTAAAAAGTAGCTGTGGAATGCAAGATATATTCTCAACAATTCTATTATGTCCACAGCAAAATCTCATTTCCTGCACTAAGCTCTGTTCTAGGAATGATTTATGAGGGATGTAGGTTCAATAACAGGGTCTGTTTCTAATGGCCTTCATCAAAAGAAATTTTCTAAAGACAGTACATGTCTATTTCTGTAGTAGGTGTGCGAAAACAAGAATTTGGGGAGTTTTTATAGCATTATGTTTTGCAGTGGATGTAATGCCCTTGACAACAGTAATGTCTGCCTCTACTTGCTTTTGAGTAAATCAATATATGATTGCTGTGATTGCTCCATTGAAACAAAGTAGCAGTGTAACTATTAAGCACCATAAGGATAGATGAGCAGTTTTTGCTGATGGATAGAAATCTGTTAGGACAAAGTTGCTAAAACTGAATCAGCTGAAAGAGTGCAATTCATTTTCCAGAACAAAACTGGCCTGGCTATTATCCGCAGAGCAGTAAAGTTACATATTTAAACCTTTATTTGGAAAGGTCACCGGGTAAACTATGGACCATCACTAGTATTAGACAGATGCAA
This sequence comes from Protopterus annectens, assembly GCF_019279795.1. Lineage (NCBI taxonomy): Eukaryota > Metazoa > Chordata > Ceratodontiformes > Protopteridae > Protopterus > Protopterus annectens. The sequence continues at coordinate 722,612,574 of NC_056729.1, forward strand.
GCTTGGTAAACTCTGAAATAAATGAGCTGTAAAATAAAACTATTTCTAGCAATAAGATATTTTATTTTCATTTAGTATGAGATTGACAGCCTTTAGCTTTGTGCATTCATTATATACTCACTTTGCATAGTTATTTCTTATGTATATAGCATGTGCAGGAATTATTCTATAGGCACTTTGCTTCTTTCATCACAGTGAAGAGGATACTGCTGTGGTACTTTGTGACAGCAGAAGGGCATTTATTTACACCTGTGTTAAAACAGAGCTGACCAGAGGCTAGCCAGTGGAAGACTGAGGAGCTGATGCTGGCTCAATATTCTCTGGATTATGAGGAAGTAATAACCAAGTGGTCATCCAGTGGAGCACTCACATGATGCAAGCCAGGAGGCAGTGGATACATGCAAAAGGCAAATTTCCAAATGGAAGAGTTACTTTGATAGTATGTAAATGCTTTCCTGCATGATGCAGTGCATGTGACAGTGGTGATAGGCAAAGTTAAGATAGTAAAATAATGAAACTTTCTATCCACATATGTAATGTTTTTCACCCCAGATGCAGAGACATCACCTCACACATTTAATAGAGTTTACATGGGAAAAAGCTTGATATAATGGCAACCAGCAATGAAGGGTCAGAAATCTGGCAGCAGAAAAATAAATAAAAATGAAGAAGCTGCTTCCCCACCTTCTGCAACTTAGCTTGTTCACAAATTTCATTTTAAAACCCACATCTCACACACATGCAGCATACAGGCAAACAGACGCAAAACACACATCCCCAGTACCTCGTGCACCTTCTGTGTACCCTTTTGACAGTAATTCAGGGAATTGTTGACCTCTCATTGTCTAACCTGTTCAGAGGCAGCTGGATAATTGTGTGAGCACATAACCAAAAATTAAAATTAACCTTCTTGTGATCCTGAGCCCTGCACTCTCGTGAAGTACCTAGCAGGCTGATATTCTTTTCTAAGAAAATATCATAAAAACATATTCAAATAAGCTTTAGCAGTTACTTCCTGTGTTGTATAAACAGTAAGAAAAGGTAACAAACTTCACACGTTACTAGGATACAAACAAAAATTACTACAAAAGAGCTTTGCACATATTCTCATGGTATTTTTCAAATGAAGTATATCAAATGGCTACTTCTATATGGAATACTCCTCTTTTAATATATTTGTTGCTTACTCCAGGTACTCTGTCTCTCAGCTAAGACTGTAACTAACTTTCCAAACCAGATCATCAGTGATTTACCTCTAACTAGTTTAATGATCTCCTATGCTTTGAACTGTGCCTACAGGCATATAATACTACCTCTGTACTCTGCCGCTTCATGGGTTATCATTATGTAAATATTCTCAATACCAGAAATACAACTTACACTGTCAGACTCCGACGTAGGTCTTAGTTTTATGTAAGACATACATTTTCTTTAGTGTAGGATAATTAGATAGGCAGGGCATGTGAATTATCCACCAAAATGTTAAGAGTTAGTATTCACTGTTATGTTAAATTTCCATTATTGCTGTTTTGTTGAGAACTCACAGAACATTATTTACTAAACCTGTTATGTGCGCTAGTAACAGTAGTATACCAACATGTTGAAATTTATGTGTTGTATACTGAGCCAACATCTTACTTATAGCAAACATGTGTATCGCACACTAGTTTTATGTTTAATATACTATTTCTCTAAATTACCACCAGGGCCATGGTTGAAATGGACCCCTGTGTAGTCAGCCCACTACCCTAGTTAAGCAATAATAAATACATATATAGGTTCATAGGTGTCTACTAGGCTAATGGCCCTGGGGCCTTTACAAGCCTAGCCCATAGGATTACCCTGGCATCGTGCCACCCGACCTTAGTTCCCAGTGCCTCTGTCAAGTAAAGCCACTGGAGTGATCTCTGGGGTGAATTTTCTATTTCTCACCCACTCATCAAGATTTCTCTTGAAGAGGGCCAGTGAGGTACTTTGCTTGACATGTATGGGAAGTCTGTTCCATAGCATGGGCAGTGTCTGGGTTATGAACCTGTCCATACTGCATGTGCTGTTGATTGTGGTAATGAGGTTGAGGTCTCTGGAGCATGTGGTGCGGAGGGATTGGGATTTCTTTAGATGTAGCATTTTTAATATGAACTTCAGGATATGATTCTGCAACTTCAAACGTACTTCAGGAAACTCATTACACTTCTCTATTTATCATTACAACATATTTTGTCCTTGCTTCAAATACTGTGGTACTCATCCTATTTCTCCTAACTTCTATCTCCCTGCAACTCCTCCCAGAGTTGGGACTGTCTTGGCCATGGACAGAGCGGGAAGGAGAAATGGAAAATGAGGAATGGAACTGGCAGCAGCAGCATTACATATGCTACCCTGCATGTTTTTTTTTTCCTTAGCTTGTACCCTCAGTGTTGAGATATTATGCTATAAGGCTGGGCATGCAAGGTCTATGAGGATGTTTCTTCACTAGGCCCTAGGACAGCCCTGCCTCCTCAGCCACCCCTCATGTCCAGTCTATCTCCTGCCCCCAGAAGGGCTTAACTTCACAAACTTTTTAAATGCTGGAGTTTAAAAGCAGAAAGTAGTTTTGTAATATAGAATACATTTCTAGACAAACGGTTTCTTCAAAATTATGTTCTCTTGAGGTCTCCCCCTTGGAACCACTATTTTATGAAATTCTGTTAAGGAGTATATCTTTCAAAAATCATTTCTGTAAAAGTGATGCAGTGTTTAAGCAACACTTCTGAAACTGGCCACACCAAGATATGCATCCATACACAGTTGTGTTAAAAAATACCCCTTTTAGCTGGCAGTGTATAAATTTATACAAACTCTCAACACTCCTGACACTACATTAGAAACTGATGCAATCATGAAGATGCAAAGTCATAAATGGACATGCCCAACAGTTTGGGTAATGTCACTATCTCTTCCTTTTATTTTTTAATAGTCTTTAAAGAATTGGTTAATTTTCTTATGTGGGCATTTGCTGCATTGTGATTGCAAACTCTGAATAACAACTTTTCAAACTTAAGTCTTTCTTAATTCACAGTACATGCACAAGACTGGCCAGCTTCTTAATGTGGATATTACCACTTGAAATAAGTTATATTAGTGACATTAAATAGGTAGCTTCAATAAGTGAACAACAGTAATGTCTGCAGTGCAGATCTGACAAGCATATATTAAAATGTTCACATGCTACAAGTTTAGTATGAAGCAATAAATAACATTATATATCATTCTCTAGGCACTATGATTACAGTGATTACTTTCAACAACCACAGTAATCACAGGTATATAGGTCCACAGGTGTTAACTTGGCTAACGACCACAAGGGCCTTTTTAAGCCTAGCCATGCATCCCAAGTCTCTGATAAGTTCTGGTACCCTTGGTAAGTGTAAGCATGGGCCTGGGAGATGAACCATTTAGAGGTTACCTGTATCCATTAGAGACATAGGTGCCAAACCAGGGATGAATTTCCGGTCTCCCATCCAGTTGTCCAAGTTGCACTTGAAATGGTTTAATGAAAAACTCTGCTTCACATGGATGGGGAGCCTGTTCCATAGAAGGGCAGACATGATGGCTACAAGGTGGTATAGCATCAGCTTATTTGATTTTTCCTAGCATAGGTGCGATAGGACTTCACATGGTGCTGACGTCATTTACCAAAGTTAGTATGTTTGGATGCTTCATCCATCATTTTGATCCTAGTCGGTCTGTGCATGACACGTTTTTATACCATGTATTCTTTCAGTGAGGAATCACTGAGGATGCTCCATTTATTGCATATGCCTGGTCAGGTACACACCAAAGGGCATATTGTATGCAGTGAATGGTACGATGAGGGATGAGTACATTGGAATAATGACATGTGTGGACCTACAATAGAAGGAACAAGAATGATCTGTTTTATTATTATTGTATTTATTTATTGACATTTGTTTACTGGGAAAGTCAGACAGGCAATAATCTGTTTTCAGTGGAGGCCCAGGGAGAAAATCTCCAACATATTACATGCAAGCAAAACAGCAGAATACAACAAATATAAGCATTTGATTTGGAGTATTATTTTTGCAAGTATATATATATATATATATATATATATATATATATATATATATATATATATAAACAGTTGTAATCTTTGGCATTTGTACAAGTATAATACAATATAATAAACTGTAACCAAAGAAAATGTAAGATTGCCTAGTGAAAGAACTCAACTTATTTTATTTAAATTAGAAGAGGTGAAGAGAAAAAGCTGAAAGCAAAGGTGAAGTAAGTAGGGAAAATGTATGAATTCAAAAGAGATAAAAAGAGACTGTAGTTAGTTGAAAAAATATCAATGAGTTGACCGTTTCAAAGATACAAAAGAATGAAGACTGGTTAGTAAAGAAAGCAATATGTATATACATTAGAAGGGAAAGTACGTGCATAAAGTCAGTAAGGAAAGCGATATTCACAGATTACAGTATTAGAAGGATGTCGACTTTGGCAGGATAGCAAGCGAGTTAGATTTTTACTAGTGGCAGTGGAGATGGAAGTAAGGCAGAGGAGAGGGATAGTGTGTCAGAAAAATGAAACCGGTTGTAGCTGAAGGATGTGAAGGGAGAGAACAGCTGCAAGAAAGTGGGGTAATAGATAAAACCATGGTTAGAAGATTGAGGTACAAGTGTAAGAAAAATGGATTATAGGGTGGGACTAGCCTGATGTGGAGAACAAGCAGAGCCAGGAATGAGTCTGACTATTTTAAGGAAGTTTTAAAAATGCAGAGGTTGGGTGAAACCATATATTTTAGACATGTTTCTATGCTCATTTTACATCATATTTTTAACAGTTGCAGTCCAGATGTTACATTACAATTTTTTTAAATATAAAATGGTTTGAGGTTTTTCAATATTTTATTTTCTCTTATCAGCTCATTTTTTTTAATGCATGACCATAGCCCCAGGTTTACCTCCTTAGAGTTAACTGCGAGAATTTTTCATTAAGCAGTCTGGACAAACAAAATCAATTTCATTAGAAGTCAAGTCATTTATTTATATTTTACAGTTTTGATAGTATATCTCATCTTTAATTTCAAAGTAAGGTAACCTGCTTGCTATATCAAAATGATACTATATCTTTCTAGAGTGTATATGTCTCCTGGTACTGCAGTTAGCATGCATATACAGTAAACTGTGGTCTGCTACTGATGGGAGTGCATGAGAGCAGTATCTAGGGATTTGTTTATATTTCAATGTTTTACCACCAATGATACCACTGAGACACTCGTGAACTGTTAGCCCACTGTGGGCCTGTTCACAACCTGTAACACAATTTACTTTTGGTCGTCTTACCAATGATCAAATAATATGGGATACTAAGTTGGTGAAGAATAACAGAATTTACAAAATAGATTGTAATTGTGGCTGACATTTTTAAAGCTGGAGGTAAAAACAAGAACTGGTACTGAAGCTCCAGAAACACATACTCCAAATTCAAAACACTACAGGTAGTCAAGGTTTTCTAAGGAATACCTAAGCTATCACCGTCACCATCTTCTTGAAAGCAGACAAAGTTGGTGTGTGGAATTTACATTTCTAGTAATCATTTTAAATCGGAGTTGCTGGCTACTGAGACTTGTCTGCATATATCAACTGGACACAAGCTGATTTAAGTATACTTTTCTCTGCACTTATTTAAGATTTGAGTCAGTAAATATTGTGTGTCTTTGATTCAGTAAATATTGTGTCTCTGTCTCTCTGCAGTTAGTTCCCCACCCCCATCCCTGTTTCCTGTTGTGGTGTTAATCTTGGTGGCTTTGGAATTGCCCGCCCCTGCTGTAAATCTGTTTTTGCACACTCCTCACCCATCTCATTTGCTCACTCAACTGAGTACAATGAGATCATATTTTGATTTCAGATACTCCTACCAGTCCCATCTCCTCTGCGGTGTACAGAGAGAGCACTTGGGAAGGACATTCCCCTATAGTATCTTAATCTGCTCTGTTTCCTCCCTTTACAAAAAAAAAAAATCCACTTCATCTGCTTTACTGTATTTGTGTTTCTTCCTACTTTATTACCTTATTTTGCTTTTGCCTCTTCTTAAAAGTACTCAATTGAATTTATTCTGCTGCCTTTATTACTGCTTGTTAGTAGCCTGATTAAATTGTAACTGTTATTCTAAGGCCCTTGGTTTAAGCACTTGGACTTCAAACCAGTTGTTTTACATTAAGAAGGTTTGTTGTCTGCACTGTTGTGGCAGGACAGGTATCGTACATCCTTCTAAGTTGGGAACTGTGGATTGAAGGCTCAGTGTCTGTTATTCTAAAAGTGTATTAGTTCTGGGTTAAGCACTTGGGCTTCAGGCCAGTTATTTTACATTAAGAAGGTTTGTGATCTGCACTCTTGTGGGAGGAGAGGCTATATTCTGCCCTTCTGAGCTGGAAATTTCTGGTTAAAGGCTTATTGCGCATGCTTACTTGAACTGTTTCTTTCTGAAATCAGTGCGCCTTGTTTGCTGTAGCATAGACTAAATTCAAGCCGGCTTGATCTAGTTTTGTTTGTATCACTTGTGCACTGATCCGGGCCGTCTTTTTTGGAGAAGGCTTCTCTGTACCTTAGTGGCAAGACTATGCAGTTAGAACTTGACTGATTGAAGACTGCTGGAACAGGGCTCAGTTTTAAGCTTTTTAACTGGTTAATTGGGTAAAGTGTTGTTTTGATTGTATCTGCTCTATTTTCTGAAAAAAAAAAATATATATATATATATATATATATATATATATATATATATATATACTTGTTTCCCGCCTTTCTGAACTAGTATAGTCCAGTTTTCAGGTTATTGCTGAATCCAGGGCTGTGTTACAAGTTTCTGTGTTGCCCATACCTTACTTGGATAGAAGGAAATTTCTCTGTTCACCTGTGAGAGAGGGGAGCTTTGAGCAGCCTATCTGTCCCTGGAGGAGTGGTTTCAGCCCAGAAGTTAGTAGTTTATTGGCCATTTTGGGCTAATTTCTATCTCTTTCACTTCCCTGCTATAAAAACCTAATTTGCCCAGTTTTTGTGCTTGTATTCTGCTCAGCAAGTGCCTTCCAGGTGTTATGCAGAGTCTACAACAGCAGAGAGACAAAAGAGTGACTTTGGAGTGATTAAGTATCACTTTTCTGCTTGTCTTGCTGTCTTAACTAATTCTGCCTAAAACTCCATTTTTTTAGTGAATCTGTGATTTAAAAAGTTTGTTATTGCTACATATTGTACTTATTTGCTGCCTGTACTTGAATTAAGTCATTCATTTTTGTGTTTAAATAATCTGTTTAACTGTTGTAGGCTACACACTAAAGTGCGATATCCTTTTCTGTGCATTTAAAGTGTTGTTTTGATTGTATGTACTCTATTTTCTGAAAAAATATATATACTTGTTACCCGCCTTTCTGAACTAGTATAGTCCAGTTTTCAGGTTATTGCTGAATCCAGGGCTGAGTTACAAGTTTCTGTGTTGCCCATACCTTACTTAGATAGAAGGAAGTTTCTCTGTTCACCTGTGAGAGAGGGAAGCTTTGAGCAGCCTATCTGTCCCTGGAGGAGTGGTTTCAGCCCAGAAGTTAGTAGTTTATTGGCCATTTTGGGCTAGTTTCTATCTCTTTCACTTCCCTGCTATAAAAACCGCATTTGAGCAGTTTTTGCACTTGTATTCTGCTCAGCAAGTGCCTTCCAGGTGTTCTACAGAGTCTGCAGTAGCAGAGAGACAAAAGACTGACTTTGGAGTGATTAAGTATCACTTTTCTGCTTTTCTTGCTGTCTTAACTAATTCTGCCTAAAACGTCATTCTTTTAGCGAATCTGTGATTTAAAATGTTTGTTATTGCTACATATTGTACTTATTTGCTGCCTGCACTTGAATTAAGTCATTTTTGTGTTTAAATAATCTGTTTAACTGTTGTAGGTTACACACTAAAGTTCGATAGCCTTTTCTGTGCATTTAAAGTGTTGTTTTGATTGTATCTACTCTATTTCCTGAAAAAAAATATATATATACTTGTTACCCGCCTTTCTGAACTAGTATAGTCCAGTTTTCAGATTATTGCTGAATCCAGGGCTGAGTTACAAGTTTCTGTGTTGCCCATACCTTACTTGTACATAAGGAAGTTTCTCTGTTCACCTGTGAGAGAGGGGAGCTTTGAGCAGCCTATCTGTCCGTGGAGGAGTGGTTTCAGCCCAGAAGTTAGTAGTCTATCAGCCATTTTAGGCTAATTTCTATCTCTTTCACTTCCCTGCTACAAAAACCGCATTTGTGGGGTTTTGTGCACTGGGCAGCGCCATTTGGCTAGACTTAAACTATTCTCGGCTCCACGAAGTCTACTCTTCAATTTTTCCCTTGGAACTAGACAAACCTTCAACTTTAGCACTCAAACCATTAATTTCACAGTCACGCACTTGCTTAAAACTCATAGCAAGCACTAATTAACCCTAGCACTAGACCCCCCTATACTGTCCAGAAGGACAAGGCTCTCTATTCGTCCCCACCAGCCAATCAGAAAAACAGCTTACTCTACCTATTCAGGCATATCCAAAGGGCAGTTTCCGGTGTACTCTCCAGTCCAACTGGTGAATCTGGGCATTTTGAGGCAATGTTACAACTGCCTCATGTACACAGACAACCCTCTCCTCCTACCACCAAACACTAATATATGCAAGAGATGTAATTATACAGCCAAACTGGAGGCAAAGCTCTCTCAACTCAAGACTGGAACTGACAGTCAAGAGGAGAAGGGTAATACTTGCAACACACCACCAGTCTCATGTAGACCTAATAAACCAACATTAGCAAATAACACACATGAATACATGAAAACATACACGGAGGCTCTAAATAAAAATCTGCAAAAGCAACAGAGACCTCCAAAGCAGACATCCAAGCAACCTCCACACCACATCACCAATCATGAAACACATATTTCACATAATCAGTGTGCCATGCAATCACAGCCCTTAACGCAGAATAACATACCCAACACACTAGTAATAGGTGACTCTATAGTCAGGCACACTGATGTCCCACTAACTAGGCTGGGCAAGGAAAAGGTTACAATTAGCTGCCTGTCAGGTGCCAGGATCTGCCACATAACACAAGCACTCAGGTCACTCCAGAGCAAGTATAAATACAACTCTGTCATTGTCCATGTTGGTGTGAATGACCTGAGACTTACTTCCCTGGACTACATGAAAAGAGACATGGAAGAGCTCTCTGATCATGTAGCCCAGGCTGGTATGACCCCGACCCTGAGTAGCATCCTGCCTTCACCAAGAATGATGCCACAGTATAAAGAAAAAATTATCAATTTCAACAATTGGCTAAGTTTCTGGTGTCATTCAAAGGGGATCCAGTATCTGTCCACCTGGGATGACATGCTCGACAAGCCACGTTGCTTCACAAGAGATGGCTTGCACCTGTCACCCTTAGGCTTTCGAATACTGGCCAAGGTTCTTGCCACCCCATAGTGCTTTTTTTAGGCAAGGCTCAAAAGACAAACCCACCACCATAAATAGCACAAGTAACCAAAAACCGAGGGTAATGCTACTCAACGCCAGAAGTCTAAACCTCAAAATACACGCACTCGAGGCACTCCTCAGTATGGAGAACATCAACATCTGTGCAGTAACAGAAACCTGGTTTAAGGCTCCTGAGAGCACCCCAGCACTACTAGGCTATAACTCATACCATACTTTTCGACCACAGAACCAGGACCGAAACACAAAAGGCAGGGGTGTATCCATATTCATCAAGGATATCCACACCTCCAGGTTAGTGGCGCAGCACAATGCATCAGAGATCATCCATGTGCAACTAACAATGGGCAAAACTGCAATCCAAATTGTAGCTTGCTACAGATCATCCACCATGGCCCAGGACCCCCATTCCACATTTCTGGAGACACTGGAAAATATGAGGGTCCTGCCAAACACCTTAATACTGGGTGATTTCAATTGCCCAAACATAAACTGGGAGAACTACTCATGTACTAACTCCCTTGTCCAACGCTTCCTAAAATTTATAAACTCAAATGCCCTGGATCAACTGGTCAACACCCCCACCAGAGGGAACAACATATTGGACCTGGTCATCACCAACATGGGAGACTGTTGTTCCACACCGGAGGTCAACCCCTCACTGGTTAGATCAGACCATAGACTAATCACTCTGGATATCCACATTCCGCCCCACCCCCAATCAAGGAAACCAACATGAAAAACTTTTCAAAAGCAAACTTCACGTTACTTAAGACCGAGTTGGAAAGGTTCACAGCCCCCATGCTAAAGGACAATGCTGTCCAAGCTGCTGAAACCTTTACAAAGGCACTCTATGAGCATCTGCAGGAATGTATGGATCATGCTATCCCAAGTAAAACCAACACTCACTCCTCCAAGAAAAGGAAACCAGTCTGGTGGACCCCTGCCATAAACAAGCTATACAACAGAAGGAGGAAACTAGTACAGAAAATAATAAAATCCCAAGAAGGAAAGACATCCCTGATCAGTATCAGCAAGAAACTACGATCCCTCATTAAATCATCCGAGGCTAGTTTCGAAAGAAAAATTGCCAATGACTCCAAAGATAACCACAAAGCATTCTTTAGCTATGTCAAGAACCTAAGTGGAAACTCTCAGATCTGCTCTGAGTTAGTGCAGAATGGCACAAAATACATTGAACCGACTGATATTGCAAACATTCTGGCAGACAGGTTTAGTGCAAACTTCACCCCCTTCTCACCCCCTAAAGGGCCCATAACCATACCAGAAGAATGTAGGCCCCCATCAGTCACCGACACACAGGTTAAAACAGCCCTATCCAAAGCCAAAAACACAGTTTCAATGGGACCGGATGGAGTCCCAGGCTGTGTCTTACAAGAGCTCCAAAATGAACTTACCCCTCACCTAAACACACTGTTCAAACTCAGCCTCTCTACAGGCTATGTATCCACAGAGTGACACACAGTAACAGTTATCCTGCCCCACAAAGGCGGAGCCACAACAGACCCAAGGAACTATCGCCCTATAAGCCTGACTAGCCTGGTCTGCAAGGCTATGGAACACATCATCATGGAACTCATTAACAGAGACATTGGGAACCTCCAAACCTTGGACCCTACCCAGTTTGGCTTTGTTAAGGGCAGATCATGCCTCCTAAACCTGGTGGATTTCTTTGAGATGGTTACCAAGGCATTAGATGAGGGAAAGGAGGTCCACACAGCCTACCTACACCTTGCAAAGGCTTTTGACACCATTCCCCATTCTAGTATTATAGACAAGCTCACCAGCTTGAACACAAACCCCTACATCATGAGATGGGTTGCCAACTGGCTCATGGATAGAACCCACATGGTAAGAGTTGCAGGCTCTACATCCGACTCTAAACCGGTTACAAGTGGCATCCCCCAGGGCTCAGTCCTAGGACCCCTCCTGTTTGGTATATACTTCTCAGAGGTACAGGCAAGCACAGGAGGACTATGGCTGACCAGGTTCGCAGACGAATGCAAACTATAGGCCATAATTCATTCTCCAGCTGATACAGACACCCTCCAGATGGGTCTCACTGAGATGGATACCTGGTGTCAAAATCATGGCCTCAAGCTAAATGCCAAAAAGTGCATAGTCATCCCCTTTGGAAAAAACAAAGTACCCGTGAACTACCACATAGGTGGTAGTACCCTAAATACAGAAAATTTAATAAGGAATCTGGGGACTCAAGTAGATAGTAATCTCTCCCTTGATAACCATATTGCCAAGGTGGATAGAAAATCCTTCTATGTGGCCCACCTAATCACAAAAGGGTTAGCATATAGAACAAAAGAGGTTATTGTGCCTCTCTACTCATCACTCATTAGACCCATCATAGAATACAATTCCCCATTTGGGATGTACCTTACAAGACACCTGCAACAGCTGGAAAGGCCACAAAAGTACCTCACCAAGAGGATTACTGGCCTCAAACAGATGCCCTATGCAGCCCGACTCAAGAAACTCCAGCTGTACTCGGTTGCATACCGCTTACTCAGAGGTGATTTCTGACTGACATACAAGGCCATGTCCAACCCAGAATTGATGGACATGCTCCACCTAAAAAAAAACAAATCCCAGAGAGCCACATGCTCTAGAGATATAAACCTCACTACAACGATAAATAGGACATGCTGGAGGGATAGATTCCTATCCCAGAGACTCCCCATGCTTTGGAACAGGATTCCAATATACATCAGGCAGAGCCCCTCACTGACACTCTTCAAGAGAAACCTTGACAGGTGGATAGGAAACAGAAAATTTACCTCAAGGATCACTGCACTGGCTCTGCTGGACAGTGTGGCACAGGTAACTAATGGTTCTGCTGAACAGAGGCACAGGGGAATAATCTAAGGGGGTGGCAAAAGCCAACACATTCTGGCTAGGCTTATAAATGCCCTTGGGCAGATAGCCTAGTACTTACCTATGAACCTATGAACCTAAGTGTTTCTTTACTGTTCAGGGCATAGTAAGTCTTAACATGCATAATCCCAAATAAATCCTATTTTCTTTACCTACAAATCTTGCAAAAGTCCCATTGTGGATTCATGAACACAAGGGAACAGCAGACAAAACCTTTACTGCTAGGCAACTCCATAAATATGTCAGGAATAATAATATTAATAAATAAGGTATTTATCACAGACAAGAATGAAAACAGTAATCTGTAAAATTGTTTGCCCCACAATAATGAAATAAGACTACCTGCAGGTAATTAGGTAGTTACAGGCACTAGTTTGCCAGACAGCATTTGAAGGGAAGTAGAGAAAATAAAGGTGATATTGAGTTACTGGAGGATTCCCTGTGTATCTATTAGATGTACTGCAAGTGGCCAGCATTTGTTAAACATTAGCTTTGTGGAAGCAGCCAGGCATTCACCATGTAACATACAAATTAGTTTCCGAGATGATAGCATTCTGCCCAATTCAACAATAGTTTGTCATTTCAAAACACAAGAGGAAAATAAAAATGGTACAAGCGAGTGAGCAAATAAGGTAGTAACAGAGGCTTTCTATATTATCAGTTATCCAAATAAAGGCTTCTAGTATACATATGACAGTATACATGCTTCATTATTAATTACATATTTTCAAAATCATACCATGAAAGAAACATCAGATGTGCTGGGCTGGTAGCAGCATAACATCTCAGTGTACAAACAGAAAATCTCTGGCTGTAGCTATGAATGTACATTGGATCCAAATGGTAAGTATTGTGTATCATATGCAGGCAAACTAGAGGGTTTGTTCAAGTTCTAATAACTATACTTGTGACATTCAGAATAGAGCAAGTAAAAGTCAAAGATAAGTCAAAGATACTAAGTCTTCTGGGTTTCTAGTGCAATGACAGGAATGGACTGCATTCCAAAGTCAAAGTATGATTAAAGTTAATGAAATTAGCATTGTTCCAATCTTCGATGTTAGCCAAAAGTGCACTTCACAGCACCTGCAATGTACCCTGAAGTGACTCCTTCTGTAATTCATATGAAATTACATGTGTAAGATTATGCTCAACAAGATATTAAGGTTGAATGTAACTTTGCTACAAATATGCAACATAAATAAGTATAAAATAAAGCTTGCTTAAATGCAGAAACAGAGTTTAGTAATATCTGATTAGCATCCTTACTAAATGACTGTGGCTTAAAAAAATAAGGAACTTGCTTATGAGTGTATTACACACACATCAAGAAAGCTGACTTCTTACAGACATGACAAGAATGTAATTTGCTTTCTTTAAAGAACTGACAACAGGGCATGTTTTTCTAAGAAAGTTTAAAAATGTGCTTTTATAATCCACAAGGCGTTTCCTTGAAGACAGTTTACTTATCAGCATTTGCACAAGAACAGATGTGTCAGCATTTGCGTCATCAAAGCGGTATCTTTCCAAAACCAAGAGGGTGTGTGTTTAACTAAAAAAATATATAAAGTCTGTATTAAATCCAGTTATGTTAGGGGTATGGTAGGGACACATTTTGTCCTGAGGTAAATGTTATATCTCTCACATCATCTGTACTATATGAGAAGTAAAGTAGAACAATTTTTGAAGCTGTAACAGAAGTACGTGTGGTTTTATTATAAAAGTTATTGGTTACTGCTCTTAAAGACAGAATCCAGCCAGCAAGTCTGAGTGTCTTAAGAAGACTTCAAATCCATCACAGTAAGCATCAGAGTAACAGCGCAGTGTTATGGAACAATTAAAATTTAATTTTTCAATGGCAAGCCTACCTGCATTTGAACCTAAAATCTGCATTTGAACACAGAGAGAGTGATGGTAAGCCCTGCAGAGGTTCACTTCAGTCAAATTGCAGTAACTAACATTTGTACATATGTGTAAATTCTAAACAGAAGTATTCCAGTTTATGCAGCTTGCAGTAGTACAGTTTTTTCAGACGTCTGATTGAGCCTGAAGTCCAGAACACTGTAAAGCTATACAAGAGATGACTTAAAATTGCTTTATTAAAGCTATACAAGAGAAAGTAAATATATGTAAAAAGTGAACAAGAATGGTCACTATTTTTCATATGTTTTTGGCAAGACAATGTTGGTATGCAAAAAGCATAGTTGCCTCTGGTGGCAATTTCACTAGATACTTCTAAAGAGACAAGAATTTTCCAAGATTTTGCTTGATGTTAATGTTACTAAATTTGTAGATTGGACTATGTACAAATACAAAATAATTCAGTACAAATGAAATTAATGTCTAGCAATGAATATGTGTGAAAAATCATGTTAAAATAAATTGGGTCCAGGATAGCTGCTAGATTGAAATGCATGAATAGTAAACAGTCTGTGTAAATACATACTGTACAGGATACATTGTAATAAGTTCAAAAGTAATTTGTCAAGTTGTAGTATTATCACTGGTTTTACGTTAGAGTCTTATTACTGTTTTCTGGACCATCATTTTATCAGTAAAATAGTATTGGTTACCCCAGTTAAAGGAAAATTATATTAAAATATTGCATTCATACAGCTAATGGACTAATATGTACATAACATTCTTTAGTATATACATCATGTTTTTTTTAAATCCTCAAATATACTGAAATAATTGCATTCAAATATTTATTATCTAAGCCCAGTTCAGTACTTTATGTTCACTTCACTGTCAACCAAGATGTTAATGGGCATTTCAGAGACATGACCACAATGTTATGGTTAAAATGACATTGAAAATGTATATTTTCAGCAGTGTATAAATGCTTAGAGTAGCACATAGTTTTTGCCTCTTATAGATATTAGTCTATCTCTAATCTTTCAATATAAAATAATCAATAAAAGTAAAGAGTTAATTCAACAGTTGCAAAGAGTTAATAAAAGAGTACTGTCATAAATTAAATTCTGTGATTGCAAAAGAATAAATTATAGGTTAGTTCTAGGCTAACTGCCCTTGCGAGCCATTTTAAGCCTAGCCAGTTATCCCTTGTGAGACTCAGACCCTGCACCTTGTGTTTGTAAGGCAAACGTCTTAACCAGTAGGCCACCCACCCAACACTTAATCAAGTTAAAAAATAAAACTAAAGCAGACACAGCTCATAACTGATGAAATATTTTCCCAGAATGGTCTGTAAAAGAAAAAGTTGTTAAATACATTCAGTTTTAGTAGTAATACTTGATATCACTGTGTTAACTATGCAAAATTGCATTTTGACTTGTGCTTCTTAATGTGTTTTCTATAAAAAATAAAAAGGGAGAATTGTAAGATTATGCTCAACAAGATATTAAGGTTGAATGTAACTTTGCTACAAATATGCAACATAAGTATAAAATAAAGTTTGCTTAAATGCAGAAACAGAGTTTAGTAATATCTGATTAGCATCCGTACTAAATGACTGTGGCTTAAAAAAATAAGAAACTTGCTTATGAGTGTATTACACACACATCAAGAAAGCTGACTTCTTACAGACATGACAAGAATGTAATTTGCTTTCTTTAAAGAACTGACAACAGGACATGTTTTTCTAAGAAAGTTTAAAAATGTACTTTTATAATCCACAAGGCGTTTCCTTGAAGACAGTTTACTTATCAGCATTTGCACAAGAACAGATGTGTCAGCATTTGCGTCATCAAAGCAGAATCTTTCCAAAACCAAGAGGGTGTGTGTTTAACTAAAAAATATATAAAGTCTGTATTAAATCCAGTTATGTTAGGGGTATAGTAGGGACACATTTTGTCCTGAGGTAAATGTTATATCTCTCACATCATCTGTACTATATGAGAAGTAAAGTAGAAAATTTTTTGAAGCTGTAACAGAAGTACGTGTGGTTTATTATAAAAGTTATTGATTACTGCTCTTAAAGACAGAATCCAGCCAGCAAGACAGAGTGTCTTAAGAAGACTTCAAATCCATCACAGTAAGCATCAGTGTAACAGCACAGTGTTATGGAACAATTAAAATTAATTTTTCCACATGTATTGGTAACATATTTAAATATGAATGCAACATCTTTTTTATGAGACCCATTTCTCCTACTACAATTGGATCTGTTTGGTTATCCTTCTTACACATTGCCATAATTTCTGCCTGCAAATCCTGGTATTTTATGACTTATTATCTCTGCACATAACACACTATAATCACTGGGTGTTGCAATTTCAATGATCAAAGCTTCTTTTCCTGGACTAATATATCTGGTTTTCTTGCATCTATTTTTGAACTGTTGGTAATGGGTGATCCCATGTGATGTAAACTTTATCATTCTTTATAAATGCTTTGTGCCTTATGTTTCCAATGCTTCTAAGCTACTTCAATATTGTAATGTTTGCACAATCCCCAATGCAACAATCCTGCAACATTATTATGCCTCTCAGTATACAGGCCCTCTGCCATTAGTGTATCACACCCAGCAACAATATGTGTGACTGTTTCCAGTTCTGTTTTACAGAACCTGCATTTGTCTGTTTCTCCTATGTGTTCAATGGACTTTGTAAACCAACATGTACATAGTCCACTGTCCTGGGCTGCCAAAATTCACCTCTTCATAACCATTCCTGCATCAAACCTGATCAACATGAGGTTGTTCCAGGAATTTTCTGTTCTTGCAGCTATATTTATGCCTTTTCTACATTCCTTAACTTCTCAGCTGACCCTTCTCATTATATTCTTTCTTCTGCTTTTGGTACATTCAGTTGCTGCCTGATTTTTGTCTGCTTGTAGTTTGATTTCCATTCCCACTTGAGACCGATATGCTTCTGGTAAACTAAGCAAGGAAGTCATGTTAGATTTCCTCTCCTCATGTTTTAAAGCTTGCACTATGTTTGGATCTGGTCAGCAGATATGTATGCAGTAATAATCTTACATACACTGATTTTTTATATATTTGATAAGCTTGAAGCATTTTTCTTGTTTTCCTGTCCAACTGATCCCACACCTTTTGGGGGCTGTCAGTCACCCCAAAACAAAGTTAGAACAGGAACAGCAAAGTGTTTTTTAGCCTGGACTTTGTTCCCATATTTCAGGACTGTTTTCAGTATTGATTTTAGTATTCTAAAATATTCCTTGCTGAGTTTTGTTTGCATTTGTTCATGTTTGACTGTCAACCCTTCATCAATTCCCAAATATTTAAGAATTAAGTTATTTTTAATGGCGTATTTTATTTTACTTTTATTTCTTTTTGCATTTATGTATTTGATGCTTTAGATTAGTCTCAATATGTTATAAATGTTGAAATATTTTATTAATTTGTCATAGGTTATAGGTTTACTAGAGTAAGTTTATTTGTAAATTAAATATCGTTTGAATATGAGCTTTGGTATTCAATACTTAAAAAGTAAAAAGTGAAAAGTAAATACTGTTGAACATTTGGTACCTAAGAGGTCCTGATAGCCTCTTATAATATTGCTTTTCCTTTAACTGCCAGCACTAAGCTACTTTAATTGCCTCATCATTTGACAAGCATAATTGATTAATTTAAGTGTTTTTTTGTATTTAAATGGTGACATCTTTGTACTTGAACATAACCTGATGAAGCGCACCAGGATGGTGCGTGAAAGTGCTTGTTTCTTTTTCAAATACAACAATTAAAAGTGTGGATTTTAATCGTGGTGGTTCCTTGCAGTTTCTTTCACTTCTTCAGCCTGGACTTTGTTCCCAGATTTCAGGACTGTTTTCAGTATTGATTTTAGTATTCTAAAATATTCCTTGCTGAGTTTTGTTTGCATTTGTTCATGTTTGACTGTCAACCCTTCATCAATTCCCAAATATTTATACACTTCCTCTTGCTCAATTTCCTTTACATTGCATCCTTGCCCCAGACTGATATTTTCTTTGTGCTGCAGCTTTCCTGCTTTAAATGTTGCTTTTGCACATTTATCAAGACCAAATGGCATTATTATATCATCTGAGAAAGTTTTGACAACTTGCAGTTATGCTTTCAGCTCCTCATCTGATGAACTATACAGTTTTACACCATCCACAAAAAGAAAGTCTTTACACTTGGTTGTTTCCTGGGATCCCCATGGGGGATTAACATGTGGCTAATCTGTTAAGTAGACAATTTAATGGGTTAAAGGCAAGACAAAACAGCAGCAGTAACAAGTGTCACCCTGGAATATCAACCTTTGAATGTTTTATCCATGGGAAAATAATTTGCCTTTTATCAAGGCTTACCTGCAAAGTGATTTGTTACTGTTTCATGGTCACTGTAATCTAAATGATCAATGTGGAGTGCATCTTAAACATCTGTAAGCACTCCTTTATCCATGAATGTGGGATACTGTCAAATGCTTTTTTTGTAATCTATCCACGCCATACTTAGATTCTTCCCCTTTTTACAATTTTCCATTATGACTTTATTTAACAAAAAAGTATCCTTTGTTCTAGTGCTAATTGAGTTTTCTTCTATATGACTATAAACTCTGTATAAACTATATACTGGAATTGGTGCAGACATTGTCAGAAGGCAAGTTATTTTTCTATAGTTTTTAGGATGGGTCACAGGTTTACTCCTAAGGAGTATCATTTTTCCTGTTGTTAACCAGGTTGGTGCCTGCTCAGGATGAGCATATAACTAGTTCCAACTCGCATCTAAATCTTTGTCTAAAGCTGTGATTACTTTTAGCCAAAAGTTAGGTATTGCATCTGGGCCTAGGGTTATCCTGTTAGGAGATTTTCTTAATTTTGTTTCAGTTTCTTGGGCTGTTACTTCTTCCCATTTTATATCCCGTACATTTGAACTTTACTGTTTCTTTTATGCCTTCTCTCCACTCAGCATCTTTGTTCAGAACCACAGGGTCTTCATAGATTTCTCCAAAATCTGTCTATTTTTTTGTGGGGGGGTCTATAAAACATTTTGGGTCATCAATGGATTGCTTATATTGTACTGTCCCTTTATATTTACCTGTATATCATCCAAGTTTTTCGCCTGTGCTGATATCTTTAGTTTATTATTTACAATAGTGTACGATAGATCCTGATCTGTTCTGATACTGCACATTGCTTTTATCAAAACTATCATTCTCAGTATTTTTGTTGATCTGTTTCCCCTACTAACAGTCACAATTCTTGTCTTAACTGCTTTATAGTTTTTTTTTATTCAATGCTTCCATGATGGCATTTGATTTCTTCTCTTCCTTTCCCTTATTGCACTGTGCTTTTGTGTTAAGACCGACTGTTATTCATTTAGCTGCACAGTAATACATCCTATTTACTTCTATAATATCACATGCATGTCTGTTAATAGTCCTGAGTACTGTGTTCATCAGGTTTCTAACAATCTGGTTCTCGTTGACTTTCTGTAATGCATTTCTTTCATTGATATTGCTATGTCTACATCTCTGTTTTAGACAGTTTAGAAAAACAATGAAATCTATAACAATCTAAAACCAATGAAATCTAAAACACTGTGCATATTTCCCCAAATATAGTCTACTCAGTATCTGTCAAACTCCCTCACAGGCAACATACCTATCAGATGTAACTATCCAGGTCATGCATAATTATCCAAAAAAAAATGCACTCCAACCCTTGAAATGTTCAGACTGCTCAAAAAATACCAATTTCCTCAGGCTTTTTCTGATACTGTATCCCCAGTGGAACTCGTTTCATTCTCTGAACTACAATGCTCCAAGTGCTGTGAAATTCAAACCTTCCTCAGACTATTTTCTGATAACTGTATTCCCAATTTACCTAAAACTGCTGTTACCACTACCATAGCATATCACATTTCCAGTCTAATACAACAGTCAACAGATGAAAACAAGTCAAATAAAATACATAGAATCATAGGATCATAGGAGATTACTAGGCTATTGACCCAGAGGTCATTTTAAATCTAGCTGTTTCAACCCAATTTAATACCATAGAGGTACCAGTCAGTTCCCGAGATTGCATTTACTGATGACTGCCCATGTCTAGAAGGGTTGTGGGCACTATCCCCAGTAAGAATTTATGGTGCCTCATCTAGTCATCCAGGTTCCTCTTAAGCAGTGTTGTAGAGGTGCTCGGTTTCCCATGAATTGGTAGCCTGTTCCAAAGATGTGGCAGTCACTGGGAGATAAATCTGTCCCTCCAGCATGTCCTATTTAGGTTGCAGGCCATATCTAAGTCCCTGGAATGGGTAACCCTAGACCATGGATATGCATTAAGTTCATTAGGTCTGGGTCTTGGCCTGCTCTGTAGGCCAGGCATACATCTCCCCTAAGATGTCTATATGATGCAGAGTATATTGACAGGGGCTTAAGTCAATCTGTGTAAGGCACATGCTGGAGGCCCTTTATCTTCATTGTTAGAAACCTCTGAGGTCTCTCTAATTGCTGTAGGTGCTTAGTATGGTACATACAGAATGGGGCATTATACTTAATTATGTGACAGATAAGAGCCGAGTATAGGGGGATTTTAACTTCTTTTGCTCTCAAGGTGATGCCTTTACTAATCAAGTGAGCTATGTGGAAAGCTTTTCTTACAATGGTACACACATGGTGGTCGAAGTTAAGGTTGCAGTCAACCTGTGATCTCAGGTCCCTTACCACTTCATAGGTACTTAGGGTATTGTTATTGATTTGATAGTGTGAAGGGACATTGTTTGTGCCAAAGAGAATAATGATGCATTTCTTTACATTCAGTTTGAGACAGTGACTAATACACCAGTCGTTGGTCTGTGTGAGACTATCCTAGAGTATACTGACATAATTTGGGGATTCAATGAATGCACCTAGTTTGCAGTTGTCTACAAACTTGGCCAGCCACAGCCCTTTAATTTTGACCTAAACTTCTGAGAAGTATATACCGAATAGTAGGTGAACCAGCACTGACCCCCTGTAGCACCCCACTGGTAACAGGTCTGCTGGTTGATGTAGAGTCACCCACTTTGATAGTGTGTGTGTGTTCAGTTTGTGAGCCAGTTGGCAACCCATCTTACAATGAAGGGGTTTACATTCATTTTTCTAAGTTTATTAGTAATGCCTGAATGTGGGATTGTGTTGAAAGCATTTGCCAAGTCGAGGTATGCTGTGTACACAGATTTGCCCACATCAATGGCATTGGTCACACATTCAAAGAAATCCACACAGATTTAACATGCAGAATCTGCCCTTCATGAAGCCAAATTGGGTAGCATCCAAGGGTTGGAGGTCACCTATGTATCTTTTTTTTATGAGGGCCATAATAATACTTTCCATGGTCTTACAGATGAGGCTGGTCATGCTTATGGGTCTGTAATTCCCCGGGTCTGTTACTAGAACACCTTTGTGGAGGGGAGAAACTGTAGCTGTTCTCCATTATGCAGGAACAAAGCATGTGGTTAGGCTATGATTGAAAAGGGTACTTAGTGGTGATGCTAGCTCATGTTTTAGCCTGTTTATAAGACAGCCTGGGATGTCATCTGGTTCCATACAGGCTATGTTCTTTGCCTTGGGCAGGGCTTTGAGGACCTGCTCTTCAGATATGTAAGGTGGGGTAGAAGTTTGGGGGTGGGTTTGTTGTAAGTTCCGAGGGGATAAGGGAGTGAAATTTTTGCCAAACCTATCCACTAGGCAAATAAAATCCAAAGAAACCTAAAGGTGTTGCTGCTCAGTGCTAGTAGACTAAACAAGAAACTCCACACACTACCAGCTCGCCTCACTCTGAATAATATAGGCATTTGTGCAGCTACTGAGACATGGTTTAAAATCAATAGAAAGTACTCTGCCAGTACAAGGCTTCAGTGCCTTTCACACATTAGACCATAGACAGAGACAAATAGTGGGGCAGTCTCAATCTACATTCGCAACAAGTATACCTCTAAGTTAGTTAAAGATGATGCCTGGAGTTTATCCACATGCAAATCACCATAGACAAAGTCCCATTCCATATCCTAGCAAGTTATAGGTCACCCTGTATGCCCGAAGAATCCCATAGTGTGTACACAGACCTACTGAAGACAATCACCACTAAACCAAATACCGAATTTATGGGAAACATTAACTACTCTTCTATAGACAGGGAAACAAGCATACACTGCATGAAACTTGCAGGCATGACAATTTCTGGACTTTATTAACACAAATACCCTTGACCAGACAGTGCACATACCTAAAACAGGTCAAACATGCTGGACCTGGTACTCACCAATATAGGAGAGCACTGCACACCCCCAAGTGTCATGTCCTGACTGTTGAGGTCAGACCACAAAGCTGTCTCATTCAAAATGAAAATCAACATGATAACCCCAGCAAACGCTAACAATTAGGTGTTATGCCAAAGCAAACTGCATCCTATGAAATGATAGTTTGTCAAAATGTAATGCCGCTTGTAACCCCGAGTTCATAGCAACCTATGTGGAAATGTTCACAGACCATACAGTACAACCATGTAAATGGCTATATAGAGGTAGCTGTACCTACTAGAAGTAAGCCCAAAACAAACTCTAAAAGCAAACTACACTGGTAGAATCTCAACCTAAAAAGCGTGTTACGTATATAACAAAAGGAAAAAAGTCATGGCTAAAAATAGGAAGAGCAACTCCCACAATTAATTAGTCCTCTTAGTTTCCTGTTCGTTTTAAGTCCAACAAGGTGAATTATGAGGTTAATACAGCTATACAGGCTATAGAAAACCACAAGGACTTCTACAGCTAAGTCCATAACTTCATAAGCAGCACATAGCATACCTCTCAACCACTTAGAATAAGAAATCTGGACATAGCCATAAATAAAAGTGGGTCAAAGGCCCAAAAATAGGGATAGTTTTTAAATATTGCTCTTGCCAACTTAAAAAGTTGATAGAATAACAGGCTTTGCATTGGCATGAATTTTCTGAAGGGTATAATGTCTGAAACTCAAATGTCTCTCATTATTTTCCATCTTCAATCTTTAATGATTTTCCACTAATTTGCCAGAAAAACATAATTTTATGAAAAGTGGAGCAAAAATATGAGGCAAAACTCTGGACATTCTGCGAAAATCTGTATGGTTGAGAAGTATGGGCACATAACAGTGTGCCGAACAGCCAGCCAGTGGTGTCACCTTCACGGAGTACAGCAATATAGAGAATCTGCTGGCTGACAAGTCCAGCTCAAACTTTAACCCCCACCCCTCCATGAAATACCTACTAGCATAACCCCTCAAGCTATTAACAGGGAGCAGGTCCTGGCAACATGCACCAGAGCCAAAAGCACAGACTCAGTGAACCCCAACAATATCCTGGGTTGCCACCTAAATAGCTTGAAACATCACCTATCAGGACCCACTAGAGTCATTTATCAGCTATAACCTGAAAACAGGCTTAGCACCATGAGAATGGAGGACTGCAACAGTTATTCCACTTCACAAGAGTGGAGTGTCAATCGACCATTGAAACTACAAACCCATTAATCTGATTAGAAGCTATGGAATGAACTGTCATGGAATTGATCAAAGGCAAAGGCACCCTTCAGACACTGGACTCAACCCAGTTTGGCTTTGCCATGGGAAGGTCATGCCTACTAACCCTGGTGGACATCTTTGAGAAGGTCATCAAGGAATGGATTAGGGGAAAAACTACAGCTGTGTAAGATCTTACCACAACAGTAGATGTCCTTCTTTTCACTGTTGCAGTATTCTTCACAATATGAATCCCCTGCCGACGGCAACCCAACATCCAGCCAGTATACCAAAGCCTTTTGGTTGTAAAGGATACACCATATGCCACACATGCATGGCATAGGGCATAAAGGTGACATCTGGACGTACCATCCTCAAAAGTGAAAAGGCCCTGTAGGAATGACAGCCCAAGGATTCTAGTAGGTAACAAGCACATCCAGAAGGAAAACGTACCAGGGGGAAGGATGGGAAGAGCGAATACTGCAACAGTGAAGAGAAGGACATCTACTCTTATGGTAAGCTCTTGCACAACTGTACTATGTCATTTCACATCACTGTTGTATTCTTTACAATAGGGAGAGTGCAATAGCTCAGAAAAAAAGAGTGGGAGTAGGATGGGCCAGCAGAACCTTCCAGGAAGCCATGAAGAATGGCTCTGGCCCTAGAGATCACATCCAACTTATAGTGCTTGGTAAAAGTATGCACAGAAGTCCAGGTAGCTGCCTCAATAATAGAATTGGTATCCAAGAGACACTAGAAGAAGTCACAACCCTAGAACAATAAGCCTTAACAGAAGAAGGAAGTTCTTCCCATGAAAAGAATAGCAAAAAGAAATGGCTTTAGATATCCAAGAAGAAATGGTTTGCTTAGATATTGCCAAAGCTGTAGTCTTATCCAAATAATATCTGAGTTATCTATGCAAATCCAGTGTGCGCAAAACTTTTTCACTAGCAGACTGCTGAGAAGGGGAAAAAGTGGTCAAATGAATACACTGATTACAGACAACTCATTAACCACCTTGGGCGTAAAAGAAGGATTACTACAAAGGGACACCATCTCCTTATGGAAAACTAAAAAAAGGAGGAACAGCCATAAGGGCTTGCAGGTCAGACACCCATCTGGCAGAAGTAAAGGCCAAAAGAAGGACAGTCTTCCAAGAACAATGATATAGGGAAACTGAAACAGCAGGCTCAAATGGAGCTTGAGTCAATTTTTCTAAAGTAAAATTAAGGTCCCAGGAAGAGGGTACAGGCTTCTTGGGAAGTCTAATGTGAAGAACACCTTTAAGAAACTGTTTGGCCTCAATCTGGAGGCTAAAGGGGAAGTCAAAGGCAGACAAGCAGATATAGCTGAAAGGTGGGCTTTAACTGGATAATATGCCAAGATAGCATTGCGTAATTCATACAAATGAGAGAACCAAAGGAACATCCACAGTTAAGTGGATCCAGGTTACGAGAAAGACATCAAATAGAAAACATCTTCCATCTTGATAAGTATGATTTCCTAGTAGTGGGTTTCCTGGCCTCCTGCAGGACCTGAAGCACGTCCTCAGAAAAAAGGTGTCTATAGGGGATCAAAAACCCTATCACTCACAATGTCAGTTGAAAAGTGGACAGGTGGGGATGATGAGTGATCTCTTGTCTTGTGTGAGAAAGTCCACCCTGTGAGATAACTTGTGAAGATTGCCCTTGGCAAGATGCAGAAGAGAGAACCAATGCTGTCTGGTCCAAAAGAGAAGCACCAGCAAGATTTGGGAGCATCCTATTTTATCTTGAACAGGACTTGTGGAATGTGAGGAAGGGGAGGGAAGGCACAAAGAAACATCCCCTTCCAAGAAAAATAGAGGGCATCCACCTTCCAGGCCAGAGGGCATGTGACTCTGGCACAAAAAGAGGAAGTTGTCTGTTCAGAAGGGAGGCAAATAGGTCTTCTTGAAAAGTACCAACTGGGGGACAATGTTCAGAAAAACATCTCTGTGAAGCATCCACTCATGGGATCGTGTTATGGACCAGCTCAGAGAATCTACCACTATGTTCTGTTCTGAGGGAATGTAGACTGCCTGAAGGGTCACCAGATACCAGATAGCAAGCTCTCATACCTGAAGGCCTAACCTGCAAAGGAATTATGATTTCACCCCTCCTTGCTTGTTGACATACCACATCACCACAGTATTGTCTATGAGAATCTTGAGGTGCCCTGAAAGGAAAAGAAAATGAAACACCTGAAGACCCAGCAGAAGAGCTCTCATCTCTGACACTGATGTGGTTCTTCTTTTGTCAAAGAGGCCAAAGGCCCTGCACCTTCAGAGGGCCAAAGGAGGACCCCCATCCCATGTCAGACATCTGTGAAAAGCTCCTGAGAGAGAATTAGAGGTTAAAAAGGAAGCTCTGGGTAGAGGGACAACTAATGAATCCACCACTGAAGTTCCAGCTTGAGGCAGGAAGACGAGGGACTAGAAAATCTAAAGCATGAGAATGTTGAAGCCAAATTGCCTTTAGAAACCACTGCAGCTTTCTCATGTGGAGCTTGGCTAGAGTAGGCATAGAAATGATGGAAGCCATGAAACCCATGAGTCTTGGGTAATAGTTAGCCAAATAGGAAGGGACAGAGAAAGATGCATAAAAAGGAGAATGTGACTGAGAGAATGCCAGTTAAAGCCTTGGGAGGAGGCAGGGATACCAGCATTCATAATTTTAGAGATTTGAACAGCTGACAGCTGAGTTTAAATCATCAAAAATAAAAAAAAAAAACTGTTAAAAGTGCTTGTCCCTAAACACAAGCAAGGGGACTTCCCCATGAGTCTTGGGTAATAGTTAGCCAAATAGAAAGGGACAGAGAAAGATGCATAGAAAGAAGAATGTGACTGAGAGAATAGGGCAAGGATAGTCAGACAGCGCATATCTTGTCAGGAAAAGGAGGCTTTTGAGCAGTAGGAGTTTGGGTACCCTTAGCAGGGGAGCCCTTCTACCACCCTTTTTACCTTTTGTGGGAGGACGAGACTGCCTATGGACAAAGGCAGGCTTATTAGAATAATTCCTATGAAACTTGGGCTCAGGGGAAACAACAATGTGCTTCAACTTCTGTAAGGCCTTGCCCTTTTCTTGCAGGGACTTAAACAACTCTGCAGTAGCAGAACCAAACAGATGATTATTATCCAGAGGAGCATCCATCAGTTTAGCTGAAGTCTGAGTGAGGAATACCTCCTCAAAGCAGATCCAAAAGCAGCATCCCTAGATGAAGCAATAGCTGCATCATAGCTGCATTTGATGGATTGGCAAGCTAGTTGGGAGGACATCCCTA
Organism: Protopterus annectens; assembly: GCF_019279795.1. Taxonomy (NCBI): domain Eukaryota; kingdom Metazoa; phylum Chordata; order Ceratodontiformes; family Protopteridae; genus Protopterus; species Protopterus annectens. The sequence continues at coordinate 722,639,703 of NC_056729.1, forward strand.
GCAAGGCAAGAACATAGCCCTTCCTCTCAGAATCAGGGAGATCTGAAATGGCTTAACAGGCCTGAGAGAAAAGAGCCAAGACATACCTGGTCATCTCTCTCTGATAGTTCATGGCCCTAAAGGATGGGGTAGCAGAAGTATACACCTTCTTACAAAGCCTGTCCATGGTTCTGCTGCCCTTATCAGATGGAAGCAGCTTAGCAGATGGCAACATTTTGGAGAGCTTATCAGAAGCAACTGATACAACAGAATGGTCAGCAGAGGGACACTTATAAAGAAACTTCCAGTCCTCAGGCACTTTATAAAAAAAAATCATTTTTTTGAGGAGGAGGAGGGTGGGAATCAGGAGCTTGAAAATCAGTGGAAAAAGTATCCAGTAAGGCAGCCAGAACAAGTGGAACAGCAGAGGGCCAGGAAAACTCCATTTATAGAACCTCATAATACCTCTTCTGAACATCAGATACCCAAGCACACTTCCATTTGAAAAATTCCATCATTCTGGAAATAGTGTCACCAAATGAAATCTGCTCAAAAAGAGAGTCAGGACTGATAGACTTCTTCCCAAGAACCATTGTCAAGTGGTGAATGAATCTCAGAGGAATATGTCAGGGACTCTTCATCAGAATCAGCAGCATCCTCATCAGTAGTATCCTGCTCCATGGGCCTCTTAAGAGCAGGCAAAATGTGTTAGGTTTTCTGATTCTTTTCAAGTGGGATGTCAGCCTTAACGGTTTTGGAGGCTTTGACCCCTGACAACACTCTATAAGGGTAGTCAGAACCTCTTCCATCACTAGATTCTGAGGAACACCACTAGGCCCTTTGGTAATAACCAGCAGTGGTTCCCCCTATATATCTAAAGTGGACATCTACAAAACCTCCATGGATGTGTGTGGAGTCAGACCCATGCCAGCCTTTGAAGTGGTCATAGCAGAGGAATCTGAGAAAGAAACCAGATGATCTTCCAGGCTTTTACCTGCCATATATACATAAACGTGTTAAACAAGTCTTTATGTTAAAGGAAGTTAGACCTTGGGAAAAAACAGTATAATACCAACAGGTTACATTTTACATAGCCATAAGAAAGCCATAGAAGAAAATGTAATGCTATGAGTTATTAAAGAGCTGCTTCCTGTGTACAGGGCTGATTCCCCCAGCCTTCATATGCCTACTGTGTGACTTTGAATAAGTAATTTAACTAGGCAGTGCTGTGGAGTAAATGGGATTTGGACTAGGCTTTTCAGTGATCTCCTGGACTGCATGTTAACTGCATTTGACCCTATAATGAGTAGTTAGAGAAGAAAGAACAAAGAACCAGGATTTTGGGAGCAGATGATAGGTAATAAAATGGAATACAGCTAGACAGATGTTTGGGATATTTAACTCAGATCAACTTGCTTATGTAAGTCTATTAGATTTCATGGAATATATGTGGAGATAGATTGCAATTTTGTTAAACCACAAATAGTAGATTTTACAGTTGAGGAATAGAAATAGACTGCAAAAGAGCATATAAGGCAATATCAGATTTGAGAAGACAATACTGTATGAAAGGAGGGAAGTGTCACACTTAGTTATTCTGATGAAGTCTCTTTGATTGGGACGAAAGTGCTGAATAAGTTACACTTTTTGCGATCATTTTATGTATTCTCGGTGTTTTTACTTTGATCGCATTAAATAAAGTAACTTGAGTGTTTCCTGTTGCCTGTTTATTAATTTTGGATTCACTCACTGTATAAAGGTAAAAATCATATGGAGTGAGTGATTAAATAAAATATCACAGGTGGTCATTGGAGGGAAATATGCCTTAATCCTAGATATGCAACTACATTGAGAAAAAAATAGAATGTTTGCATGGAATTATTTGCATAAAATCTTCTATACCACTATAAGCTCTGAAAATAATCTCTGTGCAGACAAGAGGTATATGTCAGAAATGTGATTGAAAAAGAGGCTGTTGGGAACATAGATTTTGTGATGTACTGTAAGGCTTCAATATGACAAAATTGCTTGAATAACATGCTAAGTCTTATACTTGGAGAAGAAATTTAAAGTCAGTATAGAGATGTTTTTGCTGCGTGATGTGAAGAAATCATAGTTTTTAGTGTTTATATTAGCTTAAAAAACTATAACTTCTTCTTCTGGCTTTTTCCCAGTTAGGGGTTGCCACAGTGGATCACCTGTCCGCTGATGATTGGCAGTGGAGTTTTTACAGTGTCGAGTTGCCAGCCCAGCACCCAACCAAGAGTGTCCAATCCACCTACAGCATGTCTTTGGGATGATTGAGGAAACTGGAGCACCCGGAGGAAACCCATGCAACCACAGGGAGGACATGCAGACTCCACACAGAAGGCACCCCAGCCGAGGATCGAACCGGAGAACCTCTTGCTGTGAGGCGACAATGCTAACCACTGCACCAATGTGGCCACCCTAGACAGGTGAAAAGTAAGATGATTAACGATATTAAAAATATAAAAATGTGAACTGTTAGAGATCACAAACAGAATGCCATCGTAAAAATGGGAAGTAGGTGGTACAGCCAAAGAATCAGACCGAGCATTCTTGGCCTTTTTCTTCACAGACAGCTGACCCTCATGCCCTCAGGCCAGGAAGATCCTTGCATGGTATCTTTACCCAACAGTTTAAGTCACTGGTTCTCTAAGTAAATCACAAGGGAAAAAGCCAACTTCTCAACATCTCAGAGATGAATGGTTTACAAATCTCACAAGATGTTTGGTAGTAGAAAGTGCCTAAACAGAAAAAACACTGCTCATGATGATCTTTATGGGGAATCTGTCTCCCACACTGGCATTTCCACTTTCTGGATGACAAGAAACCCAACAACCAGAAACAAGGCAAAACAAAGATAAGAAAAATAAAAAAAAAAAAACCTGTGTTCAGACAGACAATCAAAGATGCCATTCTGAGTGACAGCAAAGAAGTTCTGAGGATGGTACAACCGAATATCATCGTTATGTTCTATGCCGTGAATGGGGAGTATACGTGTGATGCACAATGTACCCATTACAACCTAAAGGCTTTTGTATACTGGTCAGATGTCAAGCTGCCCTTGGCAGGGAGTCTTTATTGTAAAGAATACTGCAACAGGGATACAGAAGCACATCAATGAATACCACCCACCTGGAAATGGCTAAGGCACTCAATACAATACCACACTGGGGTTTAGTTGACAAACTCAACAAACTGGGCATAAACCCCAACATAACTCACTGGATTGCCAGCTGACTCACAGGCAGGACCCAGGAAATCAGGATTAGGGAGACAATCTCCACTGAGAGACCAGTCACCAGCAGGGTATCATAAGGCTCCATGCTGGGAACGCTCCTATTTGGCATCTATTTCCTGGAGGTAAAGGCTAATCTCAAGGGCCTTTGGCTGACCAAGTTCACAAATGACTGCAAATTGGGAGCTATCATAGCTTCCTCCCATGACACAAATGTCTTATAGGAGGATCTAACACAAACAAATGACTGGAGCCAAAGTCACAAATTAAAACTCAATGGCAACGAATGCATTAAAGTATCTTTTAGGAAAACAGCCACAGAGTATAATTATTCCATTGATAAAACTCCCCGAAATCTGACCCATTAGTCAGGGATCTGGAAACATGGAGACAGTAATCTGTCCTTTGGCCATCATGTCAATAAATTCAAGTCCAACTTGGACAATTGCATGGAGAACTGGAAATTCATCCCTGGTTTGGCACTTATGTCTCTAATGGACACAGGCAACTTGTAAGTGGTTCATATCCCAGGCCCCTGCTTATACTTATCAAGGGTATCAGAACTTGTCAGAGATTTGGGATGCATGGCTAGGCTTAAAAAGGCCCCTTTGGTCATTATCCTAGTAAACACTTAAGAGCCTATGAACCTATGTGGGCAAGCTAGCAAGAAAACCACTGAAGTCTCTAACTTATAAGTAAGGGCATCACATCCAGGTCCAAGGAAGTCATATTGCCACTTGATTCGTCCCTTATCAGACTCATCATTGAGTATAATTCCCTCTTAGCATGTACCTAAACATATGCAATAGCTGGAATGCTCACAAAGGTTCATTACCAGCAGAATCCAGGGTATAAACATATTGTCCTATATGGATTGCCTTACAGCTCTTTCTCTATATTGAGGCTCCTACAAGAGAGGCAATCTATGCCTGGCAAATGGCATCCTTGGATCCAGTTCCATTGGATGTTTGGCACATCCACAAAATGAACAGCATGAAAATTGCTAGATCCATGAATTTAAATTTTGCTTGTTACATAAATAAGACATGCTGGTGAGACAGATGTGTATCAGAGGAGCCCCATGCTCTGGAACAGTCTCCCCATGCGTGTGAAACAGAGTTCTTCCCCAACCCTATTTAAGTGTAACCTTGACCAATGGATGATAAATTGTAAAATTCACCCTGGGTTTGGCCTCCATGTTTCTGACAAAGACAAACACACAGTAACTATGCCGAAAGTAATATACCCCACACATAACCTTTAGAAACTTCCTTACTAACATAGCACCTCCTAATAAATGCCCATAATACATAGAGTCATAATGGTTAAGATTATAAAAGCCCTGGTGGTCATTACTCTAGTATATACCTATAAACCCATATCTCCTCTGCCTGAAAGTGTGCCATCATAATTCCAAATCACAAAGGGAGACTCTCAACAGACTTCAATCAATATAGGTCCATAGCGCCTTTCTCCCTTTTTCTAAAATTCAACAAAACAGTATAATGTCATTACATAAACACCTCTTAAAGAACATTTTCCTGTTCAGCAAACATAGATTTAAGTCCTACCATATCTCAGAATCTGCACAACAAAATTAGATCAACTTCTTTAGAGAAAAAAATGAGTAACAATGACATTGTCGGGTCAGTCTTCATACATTTGTCAAAAGTCTTTGAAATGGTTAAACATACCCTTCTAGTCAAGAGCTTCTCCCTCTTCAGGTTATCACATGCACTTTTAACCTGGCTCTCAAGCTACTTGGCCAGTAGAACACAGGCTGACAAACAGGAAAGCACCTGTTCCCACCTAAACACATATCTTATGCACCAGAAACACCCATACTAGGACCTTTCTGTTGACAATATTTGTTAATACAATGTCTTTTCTGTGTAAGATAGCTGAGCTTATCCAATATTCATAGGAAAGCACACTGTTTTTTGCAACCAGACAGCCTGCACTATCACTTAAAACTGTTGTGGTATAAATTAATACTGCCGACACAAGTTGAACCAAATAAAAAAAAAAACAGTATTGGTGCAGGCTCTTCCTGAATATGTAGCAAAAGAAACTGCACAAAGGGCATTTTTTGTTACCCCTCCAAAGAAAAAATAAAAAGGTTTCTCATACCAGTTTACCACATGCCAAAGGTGCTTTTAGCCAGTGTCCTTTGTGGATTCCTAGTGGAAGGTATGGAGGCCTCTTTGTGTCATTCTGGAATGCCTATGCCTTTACTGCTGCACTCTCACCAGCACTGCTTTTCCATGTACAAACTCCCCCTGCACTGACAGCCAACTATTCTGACAAACCCTTATTTTATGCACCACTTCAATGGAATAATTGCTCATTACTAATAATTCCTGGGAAAATCCTACTAATCAATATGAAAATTAACTATAACAAAACTATTTAATCTGTCCAACAATACTCAGTTTATAACAATGCTACGTGCATTGGGTCACTTTCTACCACAGTCACCATACTATGTAAATAAATCAACGAAAAACAAACCAAAGTCTTGAAAAAGACTTATAAGATGAAAAACAACGAAGATTCCAGGTTGAGAATTTTATTATTAAAACATGTATTAGCACCTCGGCCACCACAGCCTTCAATGAGCACACAATTCAAGGTAGAAATACATTCCCTTTTATACAAAGTGTTAATAATCTAATTGATAAAACATCAATTAAACAATTAAATATTTAAAGAGACTGTACTCACTCTGAAATAGAAATCCATACCGAAAATATCAAAAACTAGCATAAAAGACATAAATATAAGTACAATACACTATTATCTAATTCATTATATCAAGTATTTCCAATTAATTTCTATATTTAAACCATAAGGTGATAATGTATTATATTTCAATATAAAAATAGATTCCTTATATAATAACATATTTTTTAATAATCTATGATCTCCTTTTTTAACAAAAATTTGTTCTAAAATAGTGGCTTGTAATAAATCAACATTACTATTATGAGTTTGTAAAAAATGTAAAGCCAGTGAATTTTCTATGGCACCCCTCCTAATATCATGAATGTGTTCCTGTAATCTGAGTTTAAATTTCCTTTTGGTTTCTCCAATGTAAAACAAATTACAAGGACACTTAAGGCAATAAATAACACCTTCAGAATGACAAAAAATTTGTTTATTTGGTGTAAAACCTTTATTATTTATTCTATTAAAGGATAACCTTATAAACCGACATACATTACAAGAGTGACAAGAATAAGTACCACAGGTACTTAATGAAAAATTTAATTTATCAACAGGGCATCTAAAATATGCCCTTATCAATATGTCACCCAAGTTTTGTCCCCTTTTATATGCAACCAAAGGATTCGAAGGAAATAAGCTACATAATATTTTATCTTTTAATAAGAACTTTCCAATAATATTTAACTGCATCCCACATTTCTTTACTCGTTGAATTATATGTAGTAACAAAATACATATCATCTCTTAGTGTTTTGCTATTCTGTTTAAATTTAGTACTTAATTTACTATGTCCTTCTACAGAAGCCATAAATTTATCAATATATTCCATAATTGAATATATAGTATAACCTCTACGTAAAAATACATTAGTAAGTTTATTAATTTGTTTCTCTAGATCTAAATAATTGTTACATAATCTAAACAGTAAAGATTTCATAGTATGAAGAGGGTGACAGCTAGTACAAAATAAATATTGATTTCCATCAACAAATTTTTGGTGAATTGTAGTACAGATATGTTCATCTTCTTTCCCTATTAAAGTGACATCTAAAAAATTAACTTTTGTTCCAACTTGTAAATCATCAAATTTAATATTATATCTGCTCTTATTAAGCTCCAATATAAACTGATCAACAGAATCTCAACCACCTTTGCACAAAAAAATCAAATCATCAATGTAACGAGAATATAATATCACATGATTCTGTACAAAGGAATTAGTATAAATATAGTCCAGCTCAAATTTAGCCATGAAAATGTTAGCATACATGGGGGCAAAAGGTGCCCCCATAGCTGTGCCTTTCAATTGATGATAAATAACTTTATTAAAACTAAAATAATTATTTAATAAACAAAATTGAGTTAAATCTAACACATAATGAGAAACTGGGCTGTCACCCAAAAAAATGATATAAAGCTTGCATACCATCTTTATGATTAATATTTGTATATAGACTGACAACATCTACGCAAATCCAAAACATGTCTTGAGTCCAATTAATATGTGAAATTTTGCCAACAAAATCAAAAGAATTCTTAATATAAGAACCTAATTTTTCCACAAAAGGTAACAAAATATTTATGTATGGTTTGCCCTACATTTTGTAAAAAATAATTAGTAGCTGCCACAATAGGACGACCTGGAGGGTTATGTAAATTTTTATGCAGTTTAGGAAAACAATAAAATGTAGCTAATTGACAGTTCTCTGTACAAAACTTGGTTTCCAAATCTTTTTTACTAAAATATCCTAAACGCACACCTCTTTCGATGAGAGCAGTAAATTGTTTAATAGATTCTATATACTCCTCATATTCACAAATTTGATAAACTAATCTATTATTAAGATGTTCCATGCACATTTGATAATATTGAGTGTAATGCAATAGTACAATTTTATTACCCTTATCAGATGGTTTAATGATAAGATCATTCCTGTTTTTCAGTTTTTTCAAAGAAAGCCATTCACTCTTTGTCATATTAAAAGAACAAGAACATTTATCATACGAATTCACCAATTCCTGTAGTGAAAAGTACATTTCAGAGAATTGTGTAATTGTGCCATTAATATATGGGGTATAAATTTGCTCTCATATTTAATACCATCAGTATTTAAAAGGGTGTAAGCATTAAATACTATATTATCATCACTCTTAGAAGTACAAGAGAAAAAACTGTCATCACTCGAATCACTTTCTATACTACATTTTTCATGAGCATCATAAACACATCTATCACCACGAGCAAAAAAGTATTTCAAATGCAATTTTCTAATAAATCTAAAAGCTTCCTGTTTAATTATATGATATCTAGGAATAACTGTTGGTACAAATTTGAGACCTAACTGCAAAACAGAAATTTCTTCTTCTGACAAAGAAAGACCAGATAAATTGTCGTTGTTTTTCACCATACTATGTAACACTGTCCATATCTAAACGTAAACGTGAGCACTACAAATACCTAGCATAGCAAGGATACTATTACAATACTTGACTCAATCTATAAACCCCCCTAAAAAACTTCTTTAAGCTATACAATAACTTTACAGATTGATAGAACTCAAGCTTCACATACACAGATCAAACAAACCAAATGTAAATTTGGCAGCTTTTGCCAAGCACAAATACTTTTAATTCTTCAACATAAAGTTTTCACTGCCAGCGCTTTCCTTCTACCTTGCATCTTCTACTGTCTGGCTATTCAAACAAAACTTTCATACTACCTCTCCGATAAACAAACTGGCCATAAAACTGAATGTACTGCATGCAGCCATCCACAAAGAACAAAGCACTACATTCCTCTAAACACAATATTCTGTCTTAAATATGAAAACAAACTCCCTCTATCTGACTAACTATTACACACTCCATCTCAGATCATCCAGGCAAATTCCTTCCCCTGAAATCTCCCAGGCTGCACACTTAAACCTATGTCAATACTTCATAGCCCTCTTCTTCTTACAATAAGTAAGGAAGCTCACACATCAGTAATAGCCTACCTAAAGCCATTCACTAACCTACTATCCCACACAAGTAAGTCTACAGAACAGCCTTCAGATGTCTACTCTAACTACCTCCTCTCAAACTGGCAGTTCAGGTGCTTGTAAACCAGGCACGTTGACACTTATCTGTATTCAAATGTAAACAACCAGCTACATCCCTTATATATATATATATATATATATATATATATATATATATATATGTGTGTGTGTGTGTGTGTGTGTGTGTGTGTGTGTGTGTGTGTGTGTGTGTATAAATATATATATATATATATATATATATATATATATATATATATATATATATATATATGGTCTATGTTAAATCATTGAATGCTTAAAAAAGTGAATGATGATTTATCGAACCCATGTAAGTGAAAGCTTACAATCTCAAAGTCTTAGAACACCAATTTTTTTTCAAAATCACTGTTCTACAAAAATAAAATTTTCAAAACATTACATAAAGTGGGGGGCTTTGCTCCCCATACCCCCTAGTTAAATATACCAACTCCGAGATCACACTACACTGACAAAAATGGCAAAGTAACAGAAGCAGCCAAGCGATTTCTTTCCCAGGGAAATAATTCACTTATATGCCGTTTCACTATTTTGCCTTTTTGTGCTATCAAGTTCAATCAAGACACATTTGAAAAAATGCATCTTTGATCATTTAATAGGAACCCATATATATATATATATATATATATATATATATATATATATATATATATATATATGTGTGTGTGTGTGTGTGTGTGTGTGTGTGTCTGTGGGTGTGTGGTATATATATATATATATATATATATATATATATATAAATTTATTTATAGGTGTGTGTGTGTGTGTGTGTGTGTGTGTGTGTGTGTATATATATATATATATATATATATATATATATATATATATATATATGTAAGTATATATATGTATGTATAAGTGTGTGTGTGTAGATATATATATACAAAATTATAACCATGTATCTACAATAGCTGTACTTCAGATACTAATAATACTGTTTATACTGTACAAAAGAACACATTAATAAGAAAATGAGTACCTAGTAACAAAGTTCTATTGTAAATACATGCATTACATTGACTTCTATCATGTAAACACTGTTACTTCTTATTTGGTTGTTTCAGCATAACATATATACATTGTTTTCTAAAAGAATGTTTTGCAGTTTTATTTTATTACCCTTATCAGATGGTTTAATGATAAGATCATTCCTGTTTTTCATTTTTTTCAAAGAAAGCCATTCACTCTTTGTCATATTAAAAGAACAAGAACATTTATCATACGAATTCATCAATTCCTGTAGTGAAAAGTACAACATTTCAGAGAATTGTGTAATTGTGCCATTAATATATGGGGGTATAAATTTGCTCTCATATTTAATACCATCAGTATTTAAAAGGGTGTAAGCATTAAATACTATATTATCATCACTCTTAGAAGTACAAGAGAAAAAACTGTCATCACTCGAATCACTTTCTATACTACATTTTTCATGAGCATCATAAACACATCTATTACCACGAGCAAAAAAGTATTTCAAATGCAATTTTCTAATAAATCTAAAAGCTTCCTGTTTAATTATATGATATCTAGGAATAACTGTTGGTACAAATTTGAGACCTAACTGCAAAACAGAAATTTATTTTTCTGACAAAGAAAGACCAGATAAATTGTCGTTGTTTTTCACCATACTATGTAACACTGTCCATATCTAAACGTAAACGTGAGCACTACAAATACCTAGCATAGCAAGGATACTATTACAATACTTGACTCAATCTATAAACCCCCCCTAAAAAACTTCTTTAAGCTATACAATAACTTTACAGATTGATAGAACTCAAGCTTCACATACACAGATCAAACAAACCAAATGTAAATTTGGCAGCCTTTGCCAAGCACAAATACTTTTAAATCTTCAACATAAAGTTTTCACTGCCAGCACTTTCCTTCTACCTTGCGTCTTCTACTGTCTGGCTATTCAAACAAAACTTTCATACTACCTCTCCGATAAACAAACTGGCCATAAAACTGAATGTACTGCATGCAGCCATCCACAAAGAACAAAGCACTACATTCCTCTAAACACAATATTCTGGCTTAAATATGAAAACAAACTCTCTCTATCTGACTAACTATTACACACTCCATCTCAGATCATCCAGGAAAATTCCTCCCCCTGAAATCTCCCAGGCTGCACACTTAAACCTATGTCAATACTTCATAGCCCTCTTCTTCTTACAATAAGTAAGGAAGCTCACACATCAGTAATAGCCTACCTACAGCCATTCACTAACCTACTATCCCACACAAGTAAATCTACAGAACAGCCTTCAGATGTCTACTCTAACTACCTCCTCTCAAACTGTCAGTTCAGGTGCTTGTAAACCAGGCACGTTGACACTTATCTGTATTCAAATGTAAACAACCAGCTACATCCCTTATATATATATATATATATATATATATATATATATATATGTGTGTGTGTGTGTGTGTGTGTGTGTATAAATATATATATATATATATATATATATATATATATATATATATATATATGGTCTATGTTAAATCATTGAATGCTTAAAAAGTGAATGATGATTTATCGAACCCATGTAAGCGAAAGCTTACAATCTCAAAGTCTTAGAACACCAATTTTTTCAAAATCACTGTTCTACAAAATAAAATTTTCAAAACATTACATAAAGTGGGGGCTTTGCTCCCATACCCCTAGTTAAATTTACCAACTCCGAGTTCACACTCCACTGACTAAAATCGCAAACTAACCGAAGCAGCGATTTCTTTCCCAGGAAATAATTCACTTATATGCCGTTTCACTATTTTGCCTTTTGTGCTATCAAGTTCAATCAAGACACATTTGAAAAAATACATCTTTGATCATTTAATAGGAACCCATATATATATATATATATATATATATATATATATATATATATATATATGTGAGTGTGTGTGTGTGTGTGTGTGTGTGTGTATATGTATATATATATATATATATATATATATATATATATATAGGGGTGTGTGTGTGTGTGTGTGTGTATATATATATACATATATATATATATATATATATATATATATATATATATATATGTAAGTATATATATGTATGTATAAGTGTGTGTGTGTGTGTAGATATATATACAAAATTATAACCATGTATCTACAATAGCTGCACTTCAGATACTAATAATACTGTTTATACTGTACAAAAGAACACATTAATAAGAAAATGAGTACCTAGTAACAAAGCTCCCTTGTAACTACATGCATTACATTGACTTATATCATGTAAACACTGTTACTACGTATTTGGTTGTTTCAGCATAACATAAATACATTGTTTTCTAAAAGAATGTTTTGCAGTTAGAGTGTAATACCCATGAGTATCCAGCAATCTGTTATATGTTACTGTGAAGTCTGTTAGAAAACAATAATTATAATGCTGAACACTGGAGCTTTTCTTCCTGGGCTTCTGCTGAAAATGGGATCCAACCTATTTTTACATCCCCGGTATGCAAAGGCAATTAAATTAATTGAAAATGAATTAATAAAAAGGGAAACACTGAATAATATATAAAGAGCCAAAGGTTGCAGTCCCTTAAAGTTAGAGAATATATATATATATATATATATATATATATATATATATATATAGATAGATAGATAGATATGCAAGGGTGCAATGGTGCAGGGGAAGCATAGCCTCTCCACACAAAAAAAATGCATTTTAACTGTGAATTTCAGAATTCACTTGTGTGATTCTGAATCTCAATTTATTACATAATTAATTAATTTATTTTTTTATTTTGAAATGTCAGGACTGCTAGGATTGGGTCTTGCACTTCTGAAAGGGGGAGAATATATGGTGTCAAACTGCAAGTCATCTCTTCTGGTATCATCACAGACCTAGGACTGGGAATGTCTGTGAATGAGATGCCACTAAATGTCTGAAGTTTATAATATATGCACTTTAATACAGCCACTGCAGATATGCACGTCTCTTTATCCAGATATTCACCAACTTCACAGCTGATTCTGTTAAGTAGAGTTTTAGTTATTGAGGTGCTAATGTTTTGATGAAGCAGTCTTCCTTTCATCAAGGAGAGTTTTACAGATTATAGTTCAGTTTTCTCCTTTCAGAGATGTGGCTATAATGAGTTTGTCTGTTACAATATCATTTTTATGGTTACAGTATGAGTTCCATGGCATGAGGGCTATGGTGAGTAGGGTCCAACAGTCTATTGCCTGTGTACAATTCCAAGAACCCTGGCTATGTCCTGGATATAAAGTAAATGATTTTGGGGAGAATTATATGTCAGATATTGAAAGTCATACTTCAGGGATAGGAAAGGTACTGTGTACAACAATCTGGATACTTGTAAATAACTGCTGTACTGTTATCAAATAAATAACTATCTGTTCTGGTTTCATATTATGACAGCAGCTTTGCAATAAACATTAACTACCAAACAATTATCTGGTCTACACTGGAAACTATAATGCTGCAATGGGATGGAGCAAGATCATCACACTCTAGCAAAAAATATTACATTGAGAAAACTGCCTGATAGGATCACTCAAAAGTGTAAATTTTCCTAGTAAACAACAAAATAATGTACAAAGCAGGTTTAGAAAATATCATCTTGCTTCTCCTTCTCAAAAAAAAAAATATATATATATATATATATATATATATATATATATATATATATATATATATATGTATATTATGTGTGTGTGTGTGTGTGTGTGTGTGTGTGTGTGTGTGTGTGTGTGTGTGTGTGTGTGTGTGTGTGTGTGTGTGCGCGTGTATATTTCTCCCCAGAGAATGATCAGTTTTATTTTATAATAGAAAATGGATAGATTCCAAGTACAATACCCTGTCAGAAAAGAGACTTTCTCCGACCAGGTATTTATGTGCAAAGACAGCCTGGCATTATGTCCTCAGCTTCACAAAGGCACATTAATCCACTGAAGCACAGCCTGAAAGGAAATAGCTGGCATGTCCATTTCACTCACTAGATGAGACAGTTTAAAGATAAGAAAAAAAAGTTACTGCAATAAGCAGTTACAAGGAACTGACATTTTTATTTTCCTTCTCACTATCAGCAGAGCTTAATAAAATATATTTAGTGTGGTTGAGGAACAAACCTCATGCAGTTAACTACATCAGAAGGAAGCATAAGTGTGTGTGTCTGTGTGTGTGTGTGTGTGTGTGTGTGTGTGTGTGTGTGTGTGTGTGTGTGTGCGTGTGTGTGTGTGTGTGTGTGTGTGTGTGTGTGAGTGTCTGCGTGTGAAAGTCAGTCTGTCCCTCTGCATGTGTGTAGGTGTGAGTATGTATAAGATTCTGCATATGCATGACAGACTGCTTCTCCCTGCCTCTGCATCTGTTAATGTGTGTATGTGAAACTTATTGTGTGTGTAAACATTAAATGTTACATAATGTATACTTTGGATGTAAAATATGTCCTACATCAGCAATTACATATCCTACAGCACCCATGAAACATTAGGTGGAAAAACTGTTTTACATTAAAAATATATACAAAAAATAATATATTATTAATAAAACAAATTCAGCTTATTTTAACAGATGGTCCATTTTTAAGCATAATAATGTCCCCCTTGAGTGGGAATTTTGTTTGGGAAAAACAGACCTTCCAGGGGTGGAGAGGCCCTCTGCCTGTGGTGTTGACCCTCATAACATCCCTGGACAGTCAGTCATGTCCCAAGTAACACTTACCCTAGCAGGCATTATTCTTTGCCTATGCATCCCCCTTTCAATGCAGGTGAATATCCATTTCAAAACTGATTTTCCATGCATTTAATCACATTCTGATTACACTGGGCTGAAAGCTAAGGATTTTTGAGGTTTATCATTTTGAAGGGGTAGCACAGTCAGTTACTGAGGTATAATGTACATTTCATTATCCTTTATGGTGTTCACCAGTGTAAATTATGTGAAAGGCCATCTTTGCTGCAGCAATTTTAACAACATATAAAAATCTATAACTTCACTTTATACCAATACTGAGGATAAGAACAGGAAAAAGTAGTCAGCTCTTCGTGTATCATATGAGGGACCAGTTTGCTTTGCAAAACTGGGTGAATGTGTAAACATCCTTGATGTCACATATATGAAACCATTTATTTTTCTGTCCTCTTTCATAAATGAACCCACAATTAAATACAGACAATGCATAAGAAATTACATGCGAATAAAGCTGCCATCAGATAACAGTTCCTTTATGTATGCATCATCATGCACCACAATAAAAATCACACAGAGATCATGTGAAGTAATCCAAAACTGCATCTTTTGTTGAACAGATCCAGGATATTGAAAGTAGGGTTCTAGAGTACATGAGTCATCTGAACCTAATACTGCCTCTATATGCCCCATAGCTCTACAGCAAGGTCTTTGAAACTCCTGGGGATTCAACAAACTTTGTGTAGGCTTTGTACAAAGCCTATACAGAGTTTATGGTTTTGTATGGTGAGCAGCAGCGCTGATTACATATCCATGCTGCATACCACATTTAAACATAACAGTGTTGCTGTCCAAGAAGCCATGTAAACCAACACAGATAGCGCAGAAATGTAAACCAGTTTACCTAAGGGCAAACTAGATCTGCAGGATTGCACGTAATGCCACAATGATTAACAGGATTAATAATATAACATTGCAGGATACTGTATATAGTGCAAAGTATTGTGGAATACCATTTCAGGCATTTTGAACAAAAGTTGTGTAAGTGATCTATAATGGTACATGGGCTACCATTTAAAATAAACAGTAAGGAAAAGTGTGTGTATTGAATAGAGACACAGAGATGAACTGTAGGAATGAACACAGGGAAAGAGGACAGGTGAAACATTTTACTGTACAGCAGATGAGGAGATATAAATGAAGACAGTTGTTGTAGGAACACTAATTACATATTGACATCATACACTACGGACTGTACTGTGAAAATGTATATTTTGTGACTGTCACACAAGGTGACATAAAATGGAGAAGATGCCTTTGTGATATAAACATCCGAACATGAACAATGGGGAGGACATCTATCAGGGATGTTATATACAGTAGGGGTTAGGTGCATATTGTGAAGCTGTACAAAATGAGTTCTTTGAATATGACTGTAATGTCAGCATAGGTCTCCACCAGGTAGGAGACAGTTACAGGCTCAGGGACAACAGTAAACAGAAGTAGACACAACATTGACAATATCAGAATACCAGCACCAGTAATCCCATGTCTATGTCTATGACATAACATATATGATTGTGAGTGATCATAGATGGTTCTACATGAACATATTTGCACAACTATTACTGGATGTCAGCAATATATGAGGATAATCAAGCACACCATCCTGACACTATAACATCTGCTGGAGGTGTTAGTAGGGACACTGCTATACCTGTATGTGACATTATGATCAATCCAGCCTAGTTGACAAATGTGCATGGCATATAGATTGCACAATCCACACTATCATGAATGTTACTCATGCCATCACTGTTGTCAAACAGCTATGTAGTACGTACTGTGTGCATCTCCGGAACAGGTATCACATATGCATCTAATATAACACCTTGATCGGGGTTCCACTCCATTAGACAGAATAAGAATCACATTTATTATTGGCCAATATGTACACATACAAGGAATTTGACTCTGGTTTCACTGGCTCTCCAAGTATGAATTACATAAATTACATACATACAACTATTAAGAACAAGACAAATGACATACATGCAACTATTAAGAACAAGACAAAAAAGTAAAAATACATATACATATACATATACATATACATATACATACAAGGTGCAAAGTGCAATTCAGTGCAATAAATACTGAAATAAATTCTGAAAGAAACATATTAACAATATGTAAACAATACAGCAGAATCTTCAGAAGCTTGGGAAAAAGAATACCCCAGCCTAATAAGCTGAGTTAACTGTTTATAAACTTGATGGCCTGTCGGAAAAAAAATGTTTCTATATCTGCTTGCTTTAGTGCATATTGATCTATAACACCTGGCTGATGGTAACAGTTCAAAAAGATGGTGGCCTGGATGTGAAGGGTTGGTGATGATTTTTCCCTGCCCTTTTCATGACTCTGGAATAGTACAGGTCCTATAAGGAGGGCAAGTTAGCACCAATGATATTTTCAGCAGACCTGACTATTCGATGTAACCTATTTTTGTCATGATTAGACAGAGATCCAAACCACACTGTTATGGAGGAGCTGAGAACAGACTCAATGACTGCTGTATAGAACTAAATCAAAAGTTCCTGTGGGAGGCTGAACTTCCTCAGCTGTCGCAAAAAGTACATTTGCTGTTGTGCCTTTTTTATGATGGACCGTGCATCGGTCTCCCAATTCAAGTCCCGCGAGATTATAGATCCCAAAAACATGTAGAATTCCACAACTGACACATCAATATTAAACATAAAGAGGGAAGATAATATTGTAGTACCACTCCTAAAGTCCACAGTCATCTCTACAATTTTAAGAGTGTTCAATTCCAGATTATTCTGACTACACCAAAGAGCCAGCTTCTCTATCTCCCATCTGTATGCAGACTCATCACCATTTCTAATGAGCCCAATGACAGTTGTATCATCTGGGTATTTAGTAAGTTTGATAGAGGGGTCCTTAGAGGTGCAGTCATTAGTGTAGTGGGAGAATAGCAATGGGGAGAGCACAAATCCTTGGGGGGCACCTGTATTGTTCATGCAATAGCTAGATGAAAAAACACCTAGGTATTGCCAATACAATGTTTGGGATCTCACTGTGACAAAGGTGGTACACTTGAGTTATGCATACCTGGAAGATGTGTAGGGAGGTACATGAAGAAGGGTGCATTGTGCTCAATTATTGGTGTGATGAAAATTGTGAACTATGGAAGTATTATGGCCTTTGATGTGGATATCTTGCACATACTCAGGAGTTGTGTTGCATACAAGGGAGTAGTCAACACTGTGGGCAGATGCTGGTGGACATTCCACATACCATTTAACTCAGTACACAAGTCACATACTACTTGGTCTGCTCATAGAGTTATGAGGTCTACATTATCATTGGATTGTACATTTGTTTTCATAACATAAAAAATCCCCCATTGTTTTGTTTCATCGCATGTGTCTTTGTGGCTATGGAAGCAATCTTTGGTGTGTGTTTCTACTGTCTGTATTATACTAATATCACAGCACAAGTCTGACATGGAGAGTGTCAGACAATGCTTTAAAAGCATACCTCTCAACCTGAAAACATCAAAAATCTGGACAAGGCCCATGAGAAATAGGTACAAATCTGTACATTGATTAATATATAATTTGCATACATAATTACGTAATTCCACCTACTCCAGTGGAATTGTGGGATACCAACTTTCAAATGCAAACTGAAGAACAGACAACCAAAATATGGCACCAGAGTCCCCCTGCAGTCATTCCAATGTCCCATTACCTGGCTATTTCACCCAATTTACCATAAGCACTAATATGTGTATGCTGCTTTACTTCTACAATGATTATTTGGATTTTATTTTTACATTTTACAGCACAATGTACACATACTAATAGATATCTGCTAAACAAAGCAATACTGTCTCACAACAAAAATAGACGACATTAAAACTTCTCTGCCCTTGAAACTCACATTCATTGAAACAGCATTAAAACCCATACCATATCCAAAGAAAATGCATCTGGCCAGTGGTGGATAAAGATTACCTTTGGGCTGTCTTCAAATCATTGGCTCCTTGCACACAAAACAAGAAACATACGTGTGTTCTTTTGATACACCTTCCTGACTTTATTAAATTATATTCCTTGTATAACACAGCACACTTGTTAGACAGAGCACATTTTAAATGTATTGTTTGAACATTTTTTTTGGCTGTACTGTAGGCAATGAAACAAAATGCATGAACCAATAATGACAAAACTGCCCAATTCAGAACATTTCCATCATAAAAGTCTACTTCCACACCCACACTATAAATAGAATGACAGCAGTGTAAGCCATAGGCATCTTGCACAGCTTCTTGCACTTATTTTCAGTTTTTTTGTGTGGGGGGGGGGGCAAAAGGCCGAAACCCAGAAGGGACACATTTTAAACATTTCTTGTATAATTCTGGAAAGTTGCTAGAATAAAATGTTGTGTTACCACCATGCATTTTACTAGCAGGTCTTGAACCCAGTGTGCACTACAGAGAGACAACATACCACTATGTCAAATTAGCAGTTTCCTGGAAGATAGGAAGACTGAAACTTAAATGAATATCATTTAGTGAATTCAGTTCTCACTTCTCACCATAGCTCTCAACCCCTTAGCACAAAAAACCTGGACAAATCCAATAATGGAGAAATACAAATTCAGTTCTCACTTCTCACCATAGCTCTCAACCTCTTAGCATAAAAAAACATGGACAAAGCCACTAATGGGGAATACAAATCCAGTTCTCACTTCTCACCATAGCTCTCAACCTCTTAGCACAAAAAACCTGGACAAATTCACAAGTGGTATTCAGTTCTCACTTCTCACCATAGCGCTTAACCTCTTAGCACAAAAAACCTAGACAAATTCACAAGTGGCGGTGGCTAGGAACTTTAGGCTATTTTTACCTTGTACCCAAAGTACAGGGTTTGAGCCTGAGTACCTCTAGCTACCAGGAGTATTAAAATGGGGCCATTTTCACAAACATGCACACACACAAAAAAAATGCACAAATGAAATCAGAAGACTGTCATTGTTTAACTGAAGAAGTAAATTTGAAGATAACAGTACACATAAGTTAAAACTACATGGATACAAATGTATATGAAAACAGAAATACACGCACATTAAAATTATTATACAAACAAAATAAAGGCAACAAGTATGCTATCAGCTTAATTATTTAACCACAAGTTTCGTTTGCTTAGTTCTATAAAAAGTTTCATTAGATGAACGTCTTTCATTTAGCACAACCAATTTATCAATCATCTGTGTCTGAAAACTAGTTAATTGTTCATCAGGTACCTTCCATCTCCTGTAAGGTTACTCACTATGCAATGATTCATCTTCATGTTATCCCACAGCATAAGTTCCTCAAGCTTTTCCAGTTTGGTAAAAAGATGACAGTTCAGTCAAATTACAAGTTTCTCTCTCTTTTTTGTTGTTAAAATTAGGCAACACAAGTGTAGGTGCAGGAATGAACATTACTGCAATTTGATATAATAACCAAATTCTTATTCCTGCACTCCTGCATGTGTTGGAGTGAGGCAAGAAGAAATGGTTACAGTTAGTGCCAACCCCCTCCCCCATCCAGGTGGCTATATTTCAGATTTCATTGTGACAGATGTCTTGAAGCCATACTCCCTAAACCACCATAAGCAAGAGTACAGAAAATGGGTTTAAAATTGCAATAGTCAGTCTTATAAGAGGATAAGATGCACACCGTGAATCACTTTTAGTTGCAAAAATAGAATTGTAACAGCATTGTATTTTGATTTTGCTCTCACTTGTGCACCTTTCCTCCAACAATAGCTACCCAAGGCACCTGTAACTTACGTGCATTTTGAGTGCGAGCCATCACTTGCTTTACCTCTTGGAAAAGGAGCTATGCTTAACACACCTTGAAACTAAGTAAGGAATATCTGGCCCAACACTCAAAAATTTGTTTTTGACTCTTATAAGGAGGGAGCATGGCACTGGATTTGCCATGTCCATGCATGTTTAACTCTAATGAAATCCACTTTACAGTAACAGGAATGAGATATACTACACTTAATAACTATTTAAGTTAAGAGGCAAGCTTTAAAATTATGCTGACAGGTGTATGTTCAAGTCTCACACACACACACACACACACACACACACACACACACACACTTGTTTCAAAGAGTAGCAGAACTTCTTCAGTAACTAGAACACACGGCAGCAAGAATCCAAGCGGCAAAATATAGAAGCGATTTAATTAGAAGCCCTTAGAGTTGTTCATGGCAAAACAGAGCCTAAAACAGTGAGTTCAAGGCAAAACAGACAATAAATAAAGTTCAGTTCACAACAGTAGTACTAGTACCTGATTCCAGGGCTCAGTTCACAAGCCTAAAGCAGCAGTGAGCTCAGTTAAATAAGCAAGTTAGTCAGAAGTCCTTAGAGTTGTTCATGGCAAAACAGAGCCTAAGGCAGTGAGTGCAAAACAACAATAAATTAAGTTCAGTTCTCAACAGCAGTACTAGTACCTGATTCCGGAGCTCAGTTCATAAGCCTAAATCAGCAGCGAGCTCAGTTCACAGCAATTAGAAGCCTTACAGCCAGCCAGAAGTGTGTGCCCTTGAGCTCAATGAGCTCAGTTCCGACAGGCTGATGGAGCTGACGTCATCGTGCACGTGATGATGTCAGCTCTGAAAGCATGAAAAAATATTTTTAAAAAATAAATCGGGAATGAAGGGGTGTCACTCGGGAATCGTGGCACCCCATTTTTTGAACCCAAAAACTCAGTAAAAACTGAGTAATTCAGTGCAGTTGAGAGGTATGTTTAAAAGTGATGACATCAGCAGTGTCTGGTGTGGATAAGATGGTAATAGCAGTGTCCTACATTCTGGTTAATGCTCTCTCTAGTGTTAAGCAAGTGCACAAACCCACATGAGAACAAAACCCCTACCTATCTAAGTGCATGGACTAGAGAACTCAGTACTTTATGCAAACACCACAGCACAAGTATGACATTTACAAGGCTGTAGGACAATTTATTGCAGATGATATCAGCATTGGATATTTGAAAGTAGATGTCAGGTGGCCTGCCTGAAACGGATGTGCAGGCATGCCCCACTGTCAAAACATTAGTACTCCATGGGATTGCAGTGGTGACTGCAGAATATGCAAGTATGCTCTTCTGACTACACAGACACACACACACACACACACACACACACACACACACACACACACAAACACACATACCAGTTGACTGCAGTGAGGTTAGAACCCCTACCTAAGTACATGGACTACCATGTACAGCTTTCAAGATATTAAAGTTCTGCTTCTCACTATGTCACCAGATTGATGAGTGTGCTATGTGTAGTATTTGCTATTGTGTTTCCAATGTGCAGGTATACTGCAAGAGACAGCTTTATAAATTATATGCAAACAGCTGTCCACATTACTACAACTACTGGAAAATCTGAATGTGTATTGTCATTATAAAGATGTGCATGGTATATAAGAAAACATTTATTATTTATTTGTGTAGTGTAGTTGATATAGTTGTAAACACACTGAGAGAAAACGTTTGAAGTGCATGGGGGAGGTAACAGATGGCTTCAGTGTAAATATGTTTTCTTTTCTTAAAAAAGTGCCTTCCCTTTGTTTGTGTTTTTACATGTACTTTCATGGGATGAAGACTAAATACACAACAAACAAAAGTAATACATGCTATTGTGAACTTTCCACAGTGCACTGCTGAGCAGCTGGTTTGTGCAGCCGATGGCAAAATGTTTTTGCACATGAGATACACCTTTCTACTGCTTTCCTTATTTACACTTAGTTAAGCAGTGGGCAAATGCAAGGCTCATTGCTAAAATTATGAAAGTTCTCAGTACCAAGTGTATGAAACACACCTGCTGCTTAGCTGATTCTGTGGCATCAGGTATAAATGTACTGACATTTCTTTTGGAGCACAGATGATATAAGGTTCAAATCCAGTTGTATTTAATAGTTTAACATATGTGTTTATAGTGCAATGAAATAATTCTTTACTCTACATGCACTGTTTGTTACCTTAGCCCACCATTGCATAGAGATAACTGTACCAATGAAGAGATCTTTTTCATTGCTTGGCATTGGTGTGTGATGATGCCACACTCTGTGCAAACAGACAGGCCAAATAAATTATTTTACTTATGAGTGTTGTGTGTGGTTCTATTTTTTGACCAGATTAAAAATTACAAAACAACCTTTTAACCCAAGCCCAACATGGTTTCCAACTCAGCCAGAGCACATCTACAGCCCTATTATCCTTTACAGACAACATGATCAAGGCCAGAGATGCAGGATTCTATACAGCCTCAGTAACCCTTGACCTCTCTAAGGCCTTTGACATGGTCTCTAAGCCCACACTACTTACACTGCCTAACTTAGGCTTCTCACATAACACAGTAAAATGGTTTCAGAGCAACCTTGAGAACTGCAAACAAGCAGTGAAATGGTCCAACGAACTCTTACCCTTTCTCCACAACCCTACTAAAGTCCCTCAAGGCTCCATCCTCAGACCCCTACTCTTCAACATTTTCACTAATAGCCTTTACACTTCTTCTCACCCTGGAATCTTCATTCAGTATGCTGATGATTCTACCATAATCTGCACCACTCATTCATGAGCAGAACTGCTTTCAAAAACTCAACAGCCCTTTACTGCAATTGAGTCCTGGCTAAAAAATTTGCAACTCTTTCTTAATTCAAAGAAGATTAAATTAGTACTCTTTCAACCCAAAAACACCTCCCCTGTCACTGATCCTTTCAACATCTTTGCATCTGACAACCATGTCAGAAATAGTTCAGAAAACCAAACTTCTAGGATTAATCATTGACAATAAACTTTCCTTTGACCCCCATATACAGCAAAATGTAAAGAATCTCATCAAAAACTGGGCCTCTTATATAGAAACAAACATTTCTTAACTACAGCAAAAAGTTTCCCTAGCAAAAACCTTTTTGCTTCTCTTCCTTCTTTACAGAGCCCCTTCCCTAACTAACTTATAAACTTCTACCATAAGTCTGCCACAAACTCTATCACACACAGCACTGTACTTTGCTAGTAGAACTAAACTGGCTAGAACTCTCCAACCAACTTGTTTTCATTCAGCTATCCACTTTGCACAACCTTATTTTCAAGCTTGCTGCCTGCCCTGTCTAGTCAACCTAGTTACATCTTACACACCAAACAGATCCATACAATCAGAATACAAAAATATCTTAGCTATCTCAAAACCCACAAAAAAACAGGTAACGCTTTGTACTCATATTCTGTCTCTAAGCTATGGAATTCACTACCTCTAGCTACCAGCTCTAAGCCCAGCTTAACCCGCTTTAAAGCCTTTTTAAAAAAATCATCACAAAAATACATGGCTCTGCTCTTGTATAAATCCAGCCTAATTGTTGAGATAA
This sequence comes from Protopterus annectens, assembly GCF_019279795.1. Lineage (NCBI taxonomy): Eukaryota > Metazoa > Chordata > Ceratodontiformes > Protopteridae > Protopterus > Protopterus annectens. The sequence continues at coordinate 722,663,884 of NC_056729.1, forward strand.
AGGGTTGGGGTGAGAGGAAAAAAGAGAAAATTGACATACAATGCATTATCACAATAACAAAAGTATTTTATCTAAACTTTTACATTTAAGTATACTTCTTAACAACTACAAAGTGTAATTAAGGATTGCACAAAGTAATCCTTGCAATGTGCAGATATTGCACATATGCTTGGTCCAATTATACAGATTAAGTTAACAGCAGGGAATTTATGACACTTGTGTAGAAATTAATGTATTTTTTTAAAGGATTGGACTATTTTATAATTGTTATTTGCGATATTTAAACCCACAACATCTAACTCTACACTTAACTCCTACCGTTGGTTTGTGTTACAGACTGAAGCATGAATGCTTGCTTGTAAAGTTGGATATGCATGCTTACTTTGCTACAACTGCATAGAAAATAAATTATTAATTTAAAAGCTACAATAATACTTCTGTTGTGATGCATACATCCCCTTGTTTCCCTCAGTCTCTCTAGATGCTCAAGATGGGCCTCTCTAGTCACAATAAAGAGAACAGAAGAGCATTATACATACCAGTCTTGCCTATATGTAGCTTTCTATCTACAAGAAGGTCTCTTTCATGGTATACTTACACAACTGTGGGATGTTACTAGTGCTGAACTCATCCAGCCAATGGTTAAGTGTATCCCTCTTGTGCCTTTTCAGGTCATTAAAGGGATGCCTACACTATTCTCCAGTACATGGAATGCCAGTTGCACTGAAGACAACCTTGGCCAGACTATTCCAAGCCTCAGACTTGTATTGGGAGATGGTATAGTCCCCCAGAAAAAGCTTTTGGCTGTAGTGCTTTACAAGGAGTCCAGTAAAGATTCTGGACTCCTCAACACCCCTACCTCTTTGCCCTAAATTTGGCACCTTCCCTTCTACCACCAGATATGTCTAACTAGAGAGAACAGCAATAGCTAATAATGATTTCCCTCAAATGCCTGATATTGCATTTACTGGTAGTGTGCAAACCCAAACAATGATGCCAACTGCCTTTGCACAATCTAAAGAAGACAGCAGCAGTGCCAAACTAAAAGGAAAGCAGTTTTAGAAATTGGAAGGTTAATCTGACACTTGGCATTGGTTTGACATTTGATTGCTGCTGTAACTGTTAGGTGATTTCACTTTGCAGACATGTACTAGGGCAGAAAATTCATGACCTGAGACATTTTTGGTTTGGCTTTATACATTGATAAAACTGATTTTTACAATGTGGGATTGAAATCTATGCTTAAGAGACAAAACATTTTCTTCCGCAGTGGTTATTTTCTATCTTTGCCACATAAGAATTGCTTTTCAGACATAGTCAGGGATTATATATAAATACACATGACAGATTGAGGGGTTAACCATGTATGTCCTGGTTTATACATTCATATGTGTGTGACCTGACATGGTCCTGGTTTATACATTCATATGTATATGAGACTTATTGAAGTCTGAAGGCCATCCAAGGCCAGATAGCACAATTATACTTACAGAAACATAGTAGTTTGTTTACCTTCTGTCATGTATATAATTCATATGAGCTCCATTTCTATATATATTTATTGTTATTGTTATTTATAATCATGCCTACCTTTTTAATGTAACATTCAATATGAAGTGAAATGGAACAGCAAAAATATTTAGAATTTCCTGCATTAGAACCCAGTACCATCTGTACTACAGCCCTACACTTACACTTGCTGCACACTTGCTGCCACAGGAATAGTTAAACAGTTGAATATTTTCCAATTCATTAACTTTTGTGTGTTGACTGCCATGCAACGCCACTTAGAGTGTTTGCCAATATAATTGACAGACTGTATCTGTTTTGAAATTGTTGACTATCTGCTTCCTCTTTGCAGGTGTTCTGGACCTGCAGGTGTTGGGGAAGGTTGCTAACCTCCTCGCAATGTCGTTAAGTGGTGTTGCACAACAGAAAGTAACAATGTATCCTTTTTGAAATTGAGAATGTCTGCATCCTGTCTGCAGGTGTTTTGCCTGCTTTGTGTGTGGGCCACTGCTCCAAATTTGCATGATGGTAAGCATTGTGCAAATAAAATTAAGCAAAACTAAACTTGTTTTAGCCCTGTGAGTAGTTTTAATTAGGTTTCATCCTTAAAGGACAAACATGGGACTTGACTCCTTATCTATATATAGTATATGCTGTGTGGATCGACATGTTTAGCAGATCTGCTACACACATACACACACACACACACACACACACACACACACACACACACACACACACACACACACACACACACACACGTGATTCACAGGTGTTGTTGATGTATTGGTTATCAAAGAAATACTTTACATTACATTTAATGTGTTTATTAGTTTCCTGTGTTTGTGCTAAGCCACGCACCAAGCAAACACTGGCATTAAAAAAATGTATAAAATAAACTACACTACAAAAAAATTGCTAGTTCATATGAAAGATTTTTACGCAAGTCTGGATTTGAATTCTCATGCCAATGAACCTTCAAAACACAGTAAAGGCGTCTTATTCTTCTTTGCAACAGAAACAGTTTTGCAGCAGAGAAGGAAAATCATTGTGCATAAAAGTGCAGCATCATCTACAGTATTAACAAGACATATGACACTTCTACACTTCTGAGTTGTTTGTACATGTATTAATTTCAGATGTATTGTAAGGAGTGATCACGCAACCATTTATGACTATTGTTTGCAGAAATGCAGCTCTGTCTTATCTCTGTATGTTGCTCATCCTTCTCTTATCTCAGCAGTAATCTGAGACAAGAAGTCTGTAGGGCATTTTGTATCTTTGTCCTTAAATTGTACGAGAATATTAAATGGCAATGATGTACAGTTTTCAACAAATGCAGGGGAGTTTGGATATTACTGAACAGAAACTGAGAAATGTGTGCTGTTCACTTACATTTAAAACCTTGATACAATTACTTCCACACTTTGTAAGTGTAACCTGGCTGACACACCCACTGGAGGTAAGGGAGTCTGAATTGTTGTTGTGTTTTCCTCCTCCCTGCCAGTAATCACTCACAGTTGCAATCCATTAGCAACAAACACTGAGGGAGTGTCTGCACTATGTTTACATCTGTAGACAGAGCCAAGAATTTGGGATTCAGCAATTCTAATGAGTTCACACCTCATTTGTATCTTCACCATACTCATAGGCCTGAATCTACACTATCAAAAGGGAACCATGTAACTAGGGAACCTAAAGGTGAGGAGACTTGTTTATGTGGATAACACAGAAGAAGATTGTTATTACTTTGGATTTGTCTGCGCAGAAGACTACTGATCTTGATAAGGTATAATTGCATTTTTCAATTATATACTGGACACGCTCACATGTGAGAAAAATATTTTTATATATGCATTAGCAAGTGCTACTTTTATTTGTATGCACTTCTTAGAAGTTGCTGATGGCATAGGCATTTTTGTCAGGGCATTTTACTTTCTCAGATGTGCAGCCTTATTAACTTTCATCACAAATGTTAACGTTACAACTGCTTCTCTTTATGCTCTTCTATTATTATTTCAGTGAAATGTAAATTTCCTGTATCATCAATGATACAAGGGTGTTAACCTTCTAGGATGACCCATAGACACCTCTAGGGGAGTACTGGCCATAGGTAGAGGTGACTAGCAATTGCATAAAAATGAATGCTCTGTAGTATGTGTTTTTGGGACAGTTTCTTTGATAGCACAATTCACTGATGTTTTATTCCTTTGTTTGGTACAAAAATGTCATTTGCCTGTTGTTTAAGGGGTGGGCAAGCCAAGTTCCATGTCTGTGTTAGCACAAATAAAATTGTTTGTACAGAGGTTTGCTTTGCTATTGTTACTCCCCTTGTTTTGGATCAAACCTTACTTTGCATGTGACTCTGGTGTTACAACCACATAAATCTTTTTTTTATATATTTGAATATCCTGAAAGTTTTTTGTTTCTCCAGTGGGTAATACTGAAAAACTGCTTACATGTTATATCTAATCAGGACTCATATTTACGTGATATTTATGTGCAGTATCATTCTTTTGTGTTTTATATCACCTAGGGACTATGGCACTCAAGCATCCCAACCCCTGCAATTCCCCCTTCAGTGACCCTGAGAATGATGTAATTGTCCAGACATTTAGACAAGGTGCCTTTCTGCTTGAGAGAGGATGTGAGGATATGTCTAGAAGAATGCAAGTTTGGCAGCAGATAGTGAATGAGGTAAATGCTGTTGGGAATGCAGCAAGACATATGATCAGGTGTGTCATAGGGCCAGTGACATGATTTCATTGGCCCAGAAGACAGCAGCTGGAGTTGCCCATGGACAGATAACTACGTGAGGAGCTGCTAGAGAACCACTACTGACACAAATGAAGAGTTCTTGTCCACTGTCAGGAATCCAGATAGCTCACTGGAAAGTATACAATAGTGCAGCTGTTTCAGGGAGGACAAGTATGCCCCAGAAGGAGCTTCCAGGTAGGCTTACTTATGTCAATTGTTAAATATTTCTTTTATAGTAAAATGCTAACAGGAATACTTAATTTAAACAATTTTTTTTATTTTGTTGGAGTGGGGCTTGATATACAGTGATACAGTTACATTCTGGTTCATTCCACATGGGCTTGGGGTGGACATGTCATCCAAGTTTCTGTTAAATGTATTGTTAATGGATATGTAAAGACCCAAGAGTTTTTCACCCTGTGTTACTGTTATTGTGATGATGGTGTCCTTATATTTTGCTTCACTTCTTCCAGGCCATTCTCCCTAGCAAGTGTGGAGTCATCTGCACATGGTAACACAAGCATATTTATTTCAGTACTGATGAACAGTTCACAGAAATATTTATTTTATCTGCATGTGTGATGGAGTTTCAAGACTGTGTGTGTATTGCTGTACAGTCTGTGATACTAGCAGCAATGTTAGTTTGTTAGCATATACTGAACTGCAGTACTCTAACTATTAATTTCTTACCTGTGTTTGCTTAATATCACATGTGATCCTGATAGTGGAAGTGTAGGAATCTTACTACTTGATGTCAGAGTATCGGTAGACTCTGATGATGATGGTGGGCAAACAGAGGCACAGTGGGGGTGTGCAGAAGTTGACTCTGACACTGAGGTTGACATTAAGCCATCCCCTGTAATTCCACTGGACATAGCCAGTAAAGCTATGCCAACCCATTCCAGTGAGCCATCAGATATTAGACAGCTAGATGGTGAGACACTTGATCAGGGAAGTGTGGTTACTGTGGCTTCAGTGCCTAACTCTGGCCTTAGCTAAAGTGTGGGTGAGGTGCCACACAGGAAGGTTGTTAGGGTGTTTGGAGGAGGCCTGCTGTCCATCATCCAGCTGATCCAGGTGTGTCTTTCCGTGCCACTCAACACATGTTAGGGCTTCGTGATGGTGTAGGCACATTCCAATAGGAACTCAGATGAAATGTTTCGGGTTGCAGATATGGCACAGGTTGACATGTGTGACTGCCTCCACTGTGTTGTCAATCCAGTGGATTGGATGAATAACACGTTAGACCTTGCAGTGTCTGTGATGGAACATCTGCTGGGAGGGGAACGGCATCCACGTGGGCGTAGGTCAGCCAAATCATCTGAGGTAGCCAACATTGCTGTGCACAATCATGCTCTGTAGTGGCACTACTTGGACTGCTCCATCAGTGGTTGAGATGTCCACATCTAGATGTGGCAGGCCATGGGGTTATGGTCTTGGGCATACTCATTAGGAGAGCTCATCCAGCAGACATGAGTCACATTCAGATTGCAGCAGTGCATCTGACCATGGGCATAAATGTGCCAGTACAATTCTTGCTAGGGTAAGTTCTTGTAGTAGGATATGACAACGGACTTCCACCTCTACCATGCATGGCTCATACCTGTCCAACATACCAAGATGTAGATCTGGCACAGAATGTGGCTGTGTTCTTGAAAAAACTGACCTGGAGTGCCCATGCAGACACAAGTTATATGATTCAGTCATGAGGCTTACAGCTCATTCTGTCTCAGTGGCCATTTGATACTTAAGTCTGCCTGTTTCCCTTTCTTACTCACATGCACTCACTTATGTCTTGTGTCAGCCTAGGCTTCCTGACCTCCCCAGCAACACCCTGTTCAAATGACAACTGTGCCATATCCTTGTTTTCTATCTTCTTTTGCATTCAGAGATGCATAAGTCATGTCTTATGCTCAGGGTACATAGCTGACTTCATGCTTAGTATATCTGTATTTGTGATGCTGTTTTGCTAACTTTACTACTTTTTCACAGGTTTTTGTAATGTGAAAATGCCTCCCACACTCTTATAGTAACAAAGCTGGACCAGGCCATAAATAAAAGAGGGACAAAGGCTGAACAACAGGGAGACTTTTTAACTATTTTGGTCTTACAAAGTTAGCGAGTTGATAAAATCAAACTATTTTTAAGATTTTTCTGAGGGATATGAAGTCTTAAACTGAAATATGTTTCATTAATATCTAACTTCTCTCTTTAATGATCTGTCAGTACAAAAGTATGTGGCCAAACTGAGGACATTCAGTGACCATGAGTACTTTTGAGAGATATGAATGTGTGAATCTTTGATGCCTGCGGCTTATTACTTGTTAGAGGACACAGGTACTCACATAAGTCACTGCTGTCACATGTTGAAGTCATTGCTATAAAAATCAACCACCTTTACTTACTTACATTACCAAGTAACAGTATTCAAGGATATACCATTTATTTGTATTATTACACATTAGTTTAATATTACAGGTTCAGCACTTACTTTGCAAATCCGGCAGTTGATACAGTTTTAGTTCAGGGCTGACTCTGTTTGATGCTAGCACTACACAGCCATTACATGGGTAAGCAAAGGTTGTGAGTGTTGCCTGTCATCAATGTTACTGTATGTATGAGCATAGGATATAGGTTTAACCCCTTAGGTGGTGAGTGAGTATGCTATATGCTGCCTGTCAGCCACTACAAGGACATACTGGGCATGCCTACATCTTCCTACACCCACAGCAGCTGCTAGTTTACCCTCTGACTCCTCACCTGTATGTGGCTGTGGTGACCTTGCCAGTGGTGGTGTTATGTGTGCCTCTTCCCCGTTTTGATCCTTCTGAAGTTGTTCTCTTGGGATGATATTGTGAAGCATGGCACAGATGGTGAAGATTTCAGTACATGTAAGTAGATTGTGCTGCAGGGTTCCCCAGATGTATCTAGGCACTGGAACCGTGACTTCAGCAGCCCAAACACAGACTTTATGATATTTATTTGTTTGAGTGTGTGCCTCATTATAGCATTCTTCAGTTGGTGTGTGTGCATTTCTGATGAACATCATCGGCCATGATTCCAGTGCATAACCTGCATCCCCAGAAAATGACCCTGAGAGATATCACTCCTAGTAAACATCTCATACATTTGGCAGTTGTGCCAGATAAGTGACTCATGGTAGCTGCCTGGGTTACAGTACATACATTCAAAATAATTTCGTTAGCGTTACACACAACTTGGCAGTCAATGGAGTAGAAGCCCTTTCTATTTATGTATACCCTTCTCTGCTCCCCACTTGGTTCTTTGATTTCTATATATGTACAGTGTATGACACCCAGTGCTTCAGGGTAGTGTGCCACATGGTAGAACTCCTGCATATTTGTGGGCCTGTCCTCAGGTGTACAGGGAAAATATATGTAGTCTCTGGTATGTTGGTACATAGCATTCAGGAATTGATGGAGATGGAGGATCCTGGATGTAGATGTCTGTGACACCCCCAGCATAACCCTGTTGGTCTCTGAAAAGTTCCTGTAGTTAAAAGTCTAAGTGCCACACATTCATGTGTCTCTACCAGTACTGGTTCACCTCAGTTTATCCTTGGTCTGAGGTAAGGACAACAGAGGTTGCAGAGTTCTTATAGAGTATCTCCAGCCATTCTGTAGTTCTCTACAATTTCCACCTCATGCAGATTCTGATAAGTTAAATGGGGTCTAAAAACTCTTCTTCTTTGCCATGGTCTATCAGCAGCAGCAGCAGCTGCATAGACTTCACCTGTTGCACATACACATGAATTAATCAACTGCAGCCCCTAACATTCTTTCTTTGTAGACTCCCTTCCATGGCTGTATTCCAATATGTTTGGGAACTGACAGATTTTTTTTAAGTGACAGAGAAAACCAGCATTGAGTCTACACAATTGCTTTATAGTTTGTTGAATAGCTCCTCCATCTTGGATTGGTTGATTGGCATTCGATTCAGCTGCTTATGCTGTAATTAGCATACTGCGGTGTTTACCATCTTTGCACCGCTCTACACATCTTGCAGAACCACTTACTGAATCCAAAATGGTGCTACAACATGCACATAGTCTTAGTGGCCCATGTAAGCTTTATTGAATCTGCCCCACTGAATTTCCTTAAATCAGCTGTGAATCTTCTATACACCACCCACGTGGTCTTCTTCCCTCACTATCCATCCCATGCTTGCACGTCCCACTTATTCCTAACAGGTGGGTAAGCCATATCTAAAGATATTGATTTATAGGAGCTAAACATCATATTCTGGCTGTCTGAACATGTCTGAGGTGTACAGTAATATCAGTAATGGTTTATTAATGATCCTTGCAGTATGCAGCTATGAATATTGCCCAGTATTGTGCATCAAGCATTTCAGTTAACCACTGTATATAAATCAATGAGCAGGTCAATGGTAGTATATTTTGCAACTGAGTAGGAATGGTAAATAAAAACATTATTTCTGCAATACATTTACATTAAAGCACACTTTTGAATACACTAAGACACAAATAAATGTGCAAAGAGCTGGGCACAGTCATCATCATTTGCACAGGATGAGGGGGGATACAAGAAGTCAAGCCTGAAACCAAGTGAATCTGTGTGTAACAAACACATTTATTCATTAAGTAAGCAATTGCCAGGGCCAGTGTGTGTGTGTGTGTGTGTGTGTGTGTGTGTGTGTGTGTGTGTGTGTGTGTGTGTGTGTGTGTGTGTGTGTGTGTGTGTGTGTGTGTGTGTGTGTGTGTGTGTGTGTGTGTGAGGAGGTTAACACTAGTTTATTCTCAAGTTATGTGTGTCTGCATGAACACAATCAAGCACTGTAATAGCACTACGTCCTGGCATCTCAGACAGATGCAAGCCATTCATGATAGAGCAGTCAGTTCAGCATCACCACCCCAGTAGTGAGAAATATATCTGCCAATAGTTGGACTGCTTTTTCCATTGCCCTGTCTAGAAGTTGGGGTGCTACCTGAACATGAGCAGTGTCTACTGGATGAGCAGAGTACATGCAGGACCATGACCACATGGCCTACCATGTCTAGGTGTGGACACTACCATTACTGACACAGCAGTGAAACTAGTGCCATTATATGAGCGGGATCTCGTATGGTCATGTCAGCTAACACCGTAGGTCATAAGCTATTACTGATATTACTGTTCACCTTGAACATGTTCAGCCAGTCACAAGAGGAGTCGCTCAGATATCGGTCCTGGCCCCACTTCATTTTTGCATTTACTTCTCTGAAGTCAAGACCAATGTCAATGGCCTCTAGCTGACTACATTTGGAAATGATTGCAAATTAGGAGCTGTCACTGAATCCTGCACTGACACAAATATTTTCCAGGAAGGGCTGACACAGACAAACAACTGATGTCAGAGCCATAGACTAAAACTAAATGCCAATAAATGCATAATAGCACCCTTTGGGAAGCATACCTCTCAACTACCCAGATTTTCGCAGAATGTTCAGATTTTTACCTCATGTTTTACATCTGTTTCTCATAAAATGTGCGTTTTTTGCATTTTTGTGGCATGTCAGTGAGGAATGAACTTACTAAATAATGATAGGGATTTGAGTTTCAGACTTCTTATCCTTCAGAAAATGCATTATAACACAAGACCCCTTAGTCTAGCAACTTTCTAAGTTTATAAAAACAATATTTAAAATGTACTCCTATTTTGGGGCATTGTCCCCCCATTATTTTTGACTTTGACAACGAAAAGAAATCTTCGGCTAAACACTATGACTTGTTCTCTGCTGATAAAACACTTATGCTGGACACGTCTGATTTATGTAAAAAGCTGCACAATTAGCCAGAGTTACTAAAACTCGTATTCCTGAACAGTCAGGGAAAGAAAATTCACATCCAGAAGTCTAGAATGCAGAAGATTTGAAATCTGGTCCTACTGAAGCTTTAGTTATCAAGAACCCATCTAACAGCTTGGATCCCCAACATCTACAATTGTTACTTGAGTTGCTTCATGATAAAGAAGGCCCTTTTACTTGTGAACAAGTTTTAGTAACTCTGGCTAATTGTGCAGCTTTTTCCATAAATCAGACGTATTCAGCATGTGTTTTATCAGCAGAGAACAAGCCATGGTGTTTAGCTGAAGATTTCTTTTCGTGGTTTTAGTGTTTGTTCCTCGGCTAGCTTCAGCAGTATCAACTGAGCTTTTTTTGCTGTCCTGATTATTTTTGGCTTTGTCCAGATTTTGCATGCCAAGAGGTTGAGAGCCATGTCAGGAAATTATCCATCCCTGGTAACTATCATATTGACAACACACCCGTAAGAGCTGACAGAGTAGCCAGGGACCTGGGGACACACATAGACAGTAACCTAGCCTTTGACCATTACGCATCTACAGTAGTGAGGAAATCATTCTATGTTGTATAACTTAGAAACAAAGATATAACATCTAGGTTCAAGAAAGTCATTGTTTCACTGTATTCAGCATTCATCAGAACTATCATTGAGTGCAATGCCCCCTTTGGTATGTACCTAACCAAGCACATCCAACAACTGGAGCGGCCACAGAGATTCCTCACTCAAAGAATACAGGCATAGGTAACATGTTCTGTGCAGACCACATCAAGGCCCTGACCCTGTATTCTGTCTCCCACAGGCTGAGAGGAGATCTATGCCTGCCATACAAGGCATTGTCAGACCCCAGTCTGATGGACCTTCTGCATATCCGCAAAACAAACAGCACCAGTATACCCCGTTCTAAAGACATAAACCTTGCCTGTGATATAAATAGGACCTGCTGGAGATACAGGTATGTATCCCAGAAACTACCCTGTCTCTGGAACAGGTTCCCCATCCGTGTGAAGCAGAGTTCTTCCTTAACCCAATTCAAGTGTAACTTGGACAATTCAATGGAGAACAGGAACTTCATCCCTGGTTTGGCACCTATGTCTCTAATGGACACAGGCAACCTGTAAATGGTTCATTTCCCAGGCCCCTGCTTGCACACGTTTTATCTCCCAAGGCCCTACTTACACTTATCAAGGGTACCAGAACTTGTCAGAGATTTGGGATGTATGGCTAGGCTTGAAAAGTCCCTTGTGGTCATCAGCCTAGTAAACACCTATGAACCCATGAACGTATTCCATTCTCAAATTCTCAAAATCTAGTTTATCATTTTTTTTTTTACTGGCATCATAAACATACTGTTTTTTTTAAACACTGTGAACAAGTCTCCTTCTATTAAAACACAAGTAACACAATCCAAAATACAGCATTTATTGTACAGATGCATAATTAACATGTACCATCAAGACAAAAAATATGCACACAGAATACATTTCTCTCATCCAGTCTACAGATGTATAGATAGAAATATTGATAGATATAAAAAGATACAGATATATGCATGTATGTATGTATGTATGTATGCATATGTACAGATAGAAATACACACACACACACACATATATATATATATATATATATATATATATATATATATATATATATATATCTATATGGGTCTATGTCAGATGATCGAGTTCTCAGAAACTCAAAATTCATACAGTCAAGACCATTTAATCAAGTTTCCAAAAACTGGAAAATCAAAAGAAACCCCAAAAGAAAACACAAAAATCTACCTTTTTTTACATTTTTGCAGGAGGGCAAGCCCCTTTGCATCCCTATGTAGGGGGCTGTGGCCAACACACCCCCTGCAAATTATATATTCCGACTCCAAGATCACACTACAGTTAGGAAAAGGGTAAATTTCCCGAAACGCACTTTACCTTGATCTCCATTCTAAAGCTACGAGTTTATACACATACACACACACACACACACACACACACACATACACACACACACACACACACACACACACTGTGTGTGTGTGTGTGTGTGTGTGTGTGTGTGTGTGTGTGTGTGTGTGTGTGTGTGTGTGTGTGTGTGTGTGTGTGTGTGTGTGTGTGTGTGTGTGTGTGTGTGTGTGTGTGCGTGCACGTGTGTGCACGTGTGTACGCTGCCTTTCCATTTCTTGACTAGAAAGACCAGGTAAGAGCTCTGAGCACAGACTTTTTTTGCTTTATTGCTTCTTTTATGGAAGTTACTCGGGTATATGGAATGCTTGTTGCGAAAAACATGTCTGTCACTTTCCTCATCTAGCAAGACACCTAGACTGGACGGTCCCCTCTTCAGATCAAGACTACACATCCACTACTGCAGACTTTAAACTGAAAGTAGTGTACCCTTCAAATACCACATGACTCATGGTGACTTTTTAGGGTTTTACCTGCTTGATTACTTACGTGTAGATATATATATATATATATATATATATATATATATATATATATATATATATATGTTCAGGCTTGGTTGTACACCAGTTGCAGTGCTGCAAACTAATCCTAAATGGGACAGCAAACCATCAAGAAGTGCACATTCACACTCATTCACTCACATATGGTGCACAAATGTATAGGTTCATCTATACCATCTTTGGAATGTGGGAGGAAACTAGAGTATACATTAAAAATAAAAATATGTCCATCTAAATATGCTTAGGGATTTAGATAGCACATGATGTGTGCCTCCCCTCCATTCAGCGAGTGATCCACTTTCTAATCTGTCCCTCACTTTCTTTAGTTCTGCAACTATCACCTGTACAAATGCTGCCTCCATAGCACCCCCAAGTAGGAACTGGGAAGCTGGGCCTGAAAGATGACCCTTCAGTAAGCTGCAAACACACAACTCTTCAACTTTCCTAGTACTAACTGGAACTAACCCAAATGGTAAAGTCGAAGGAGTACAGTTACCTGATAACTTGGTGTGATTCAATAGCAATCCTTACTTCAGGCTTCTGTTCTAAAAAGGACTATGATGAAATATCGAACTGCCATAATATTAAATAGCAGAATACTGGAACACAAAATATCAAATCAGATTTTCATCAAAATGCCAGATGTTTTACAGTGAGCAACTCCCACTTCACCCCCACACCACCTGCATATTATATATATATATATATATATAACAAGCTATGAGCTCATTCCACATTGGGAAAAGGACAAATATGCTATCCTAAGAAATACTGGCATTTCAATGAAAAGCCGGTTTTATATTCTGTGTTCCAATATCCTGCCATTCAATATTACGGCAGCCTAATATTTCAAGAGACAGCCTTTCAGAAATAATGACTTAGATTTAAGCATCTCAAAGGGAGTGTGTGTGTGTGTGTGTGTGTGTGTGTGTGTGTGTGTGTGTGTGTGTATAAAATATATATATATATATATATATATATATATATATAGTTCCCTATCAGAAGCCTGAAACACTATAAGCCTGAAAATCAAAATCCTGAAACCAAAAGCCTGAAAATTCAAAATCCCGAAAACCCAAAATCCTGAAACTCAAAATCCTGAAAACACAAAATGGACATACTGACATCATTGTGGCTTTGCTGTTGTTAGCCCTGTGGTGTTAGGTCATGCGTTGGGTTCAGGTAAGTGTGCGGTTGGTTTTATGTTAGGGTTAGGGGCGGTTTAAGTGAGTTAGGGTTAGGGCGCAGGTCAGGCACGTATGCAATA